>NW_026931922.1:0-49797 GCF_032062105.1 Saccostrea cuccullata
AAAATACATAAGGAGTCTTAATCAAGATGTATAACGATTGATTCTAGAGTAGGTTTACCATGCACAGGACACATACCTTGTTTTGGACAACTTTAAGCATGAAAACTTTCTGTAAACCTGAGTGTTTCCGTGTTTTTGTCTGTTTCTGATTTATACTTTTTATTGATGCCGATGATTATCAATATGTTGTGATAAATATATCACAAGAATGGCCTTGAAATTACATCATATTGTACAAAGGAGAGTAACCAGAATTTTAAGATCTTGCCAATTTTTGGAGTTGAAATTCTTTTAATCAGAATTCAACAGAACGATTCGGACTCCGATGAAATTTGTCAAAATTTGGTAATTTTACAGAACTTCTTCATAAGTTTCCTAGTATGTTCATTTCACCCATCGTCGCAAGCCACGGCCAAAATGTACGATGCTCTCCCATGCAGACTCCGAACCATGGCTAAAGACGATGCATCTCACCGAATATCAGACACAAATGAACCATGCATCGGACATTTTACGACATCAATTACTTCTCTTTTACTTTTTCTAAAAGAACTCAATTGACATTTTTTTTTGCAGAAATAGAAAACAAAAGTCTAAATTTTGAATGAAAATACAAGTTATCATTTTATGACGTATAGAAGTAAACTCAAATTATTTCTGCAAACTTCAAGTTGATAACCCACCAGGCAAAGGCGCAAATTTTCATATTTTTATTCGCCAAACGAAGTTTGGAAACATAATGTTTTTTACTCTGTTTCTAATTGTTTAAATTTATTTCAGAGGAACTCAGATGGGATTCTACTTCATACATGTATGTAAGTGGTAATCCAACTTGCACTAGTTCCCTTACTAAGAAAAACAATCTTCAAGTGCCAATTTTAACCTATTTTAAGCATTTTCAACAACCAAATTGAATTTGAAATAACATACTTTCATTGGATTCCGAAACTAATTAATAATTTCTCTTTAATTCCTCAGTAAACAGTGATATCAACAAATCTCGTCAAAGAAATTCAAGATATCGCAAAATGTATTGATTCTTACCTTTCATGCATGGTCTGCAATCATGGCGTGCACTACGCATTCTCGCCTCCCTGGTGCTCTGTTTTTTTTTTCAATTTGAAACATAAAACTGCATAAGGCTTCTTAATTAAGATGGATAACGTTTGAGTCTAGGGTAGGTTTACTATGCACAGGACCAAATTGAATTTGAAATGCTCCGTACTGTGGCTTGAGACGTTGCATTTCACCGAATATCGAATGCAGATTAACCATGCATCGGACATTTCCTACGATAACAATCACTTCCCTTAAGCTTTTCAATTTTCATATAGAACCCAACTGACAGTTTTTTTGCAGAAATAGAAACAAAACTCTTAAAGCTATGAGCTTTTCTGTTCACGTACCATTTGTCCGATGCATGTGGAAAATCAAATCACACGATCCACGATGAATTCCGATTTATTTAGAAATACATACTATTTTTAGTGATATTTTTTTTTTTGTTATAGCATTATAATTGTTTTATTTATAATAATTTATATTTTAATCTGAGACTACATTTTAAGTTCTATTTTGATATTATTTAGGCAGTAGCGGTATCGCTAGATCTTATTGAAGTACGAGAGTGTCCGATGCATGGTAAACTCACCCTCGTTAAAACCCTATTTTAAGAATTATTTTGGTAGGAAAGTTAGAAATCGTATACACCTTGCTGACTTCAGCAAGATGCCCCTTATTAAATCTTATTTCTAGTCATTTTCTTTAAAAAATTAATTCTAAATAAAAAAAAATAACATGAACAAATATCAAATAGCAACACTTTTTAAAATTTTCAATTGCTAAATAAATAAAATTCAAATGTCTGTTCATGATATACTGTTTTTGATATTTATAAGGACTAAGCATTTTTTACAATCGACTTTCAATTTTACTTTTATTTCAATCTATTAGCAATTACAACCATATCTTACATCTTTCTTTTCTCCTGTAAAATACAGAAGATCAACTAAAAGATTAAAAGAATTAAAAGTTTAATAGATTAATTCATAATCTTAAATTTAGATACAAAAGAACACGCCAAAAATCTACAAGTGTTGATATTTACCAATTGCTTCATTTTCATAAATAAGGATATTCTGTTGAATCAGTACCCTATCTGTGACAAGAAAAGAAGAAGATGTTGAACCAAACTAAAGAAAAAAAGCTCTATATCGTGTACACTATTTTAAGACAGGAACGAAGTAGTTAAGAAAAGTAATGTATACATTTCTAAAGGTTTACATATATCCCAGGTCAGATTGAAAATCATAAAAAAAGTATCTCTGTAAGTACCCCTAAACTCAATAGAATTTTTATGAGTAGCGTGCCCCCAAACTCAAATTGGACACATTAATAATAAATACAATTTAGGGAACAACACAAATTAGAAGCACTATACATTATACATGTTTTGTGAAGTATATATAATGTACATAATACTAAGTAGTTGAAAAATGTTTTAAAGTTGTTTTTTTTTAACTGAATTCTTTACAATATCGATATCATTAATTTTAAAATTATCACATACGTATTGAAAATTCATTCGTAATCAATTTCTTACTTTAAAAAATTATACCTTACTTTATATAAAGCACTTTTTCATTATCCCCTGTACACTAATCGAAAGTGGAAAAATAATCGTACACTCATTTCATCAATTATTTCTTGAAAAGCTAGCTTCATCTGGCTTTCGAGGCGAATCTCTAGTTTTACTTACTTACTTACTAACAACATAGAATACTAATTACATAGAATAGCTATGTATGAGTTGCAAATCTTCATACATTATGTCTTTCCTTGTATTTTGTAGCTTTTTCAGAGAATAAATAAAAAATACTCTCATCTATGAATTTCAGATACTAGAGTATCTTAATCTCTGTTTACAAAATGGAAAATAAAATAAAATTTTAACATTGAGTAGCACGTGTAACTATTCAAAGGCAAGATTTTGCAGTAAATGATGTTTTCCCCCTTTATATTGGAGGGACGTCACACACAGCTATGATTATAAACAAAACTACTGTTGCTATGAAGGTTACAATATTGAACAAATAAAAAAAGAAATAGTCTAGAAAAACAGAGACCTCCTTGCACTCGAATGGAAATTCGTCCTCTGTTGGGACTACTGGTGTGTTAGAGCGATGATTCATCATGCGCTTCAGTGATTTCCTTCCATCGTTGATTTCCTGAAGTTCCATTTCGTCATCTTCACAGACAAGTTGTAACTTTGTGTCTTCCACCTTCTTGCTTTTGCAGTTAATTTTTAGAAGCACAGTGAATGTGAAACACTGAAGCCATTTTGGTACATCTGTTTGGTCAGTGTTGAGATAGAGACGGAGGTTTAACACTGTGATGAATATACCTAGGGCGGCCATCATCAGTATTATGGATATGTAAATCCCTGTCCAAAACAAAACTTTAATAAGTATAATTCTAAAACGTATAAAATGCGCAAAATACTGGAATATTTTACATGAATAAAAATGTTTCCTGCAAGAAAGTTACACGTCCTATTGTACAAAATACATTGAATCCATATTGAAAACATACTTATAGTGAACATGTAGAAATCAGGTCATTTAAGGAATGAGGCTTATTTCAACTTTTGTTATACGATATAACATAACTTGGGGCAGTTTAAGCTTTATAAACAGCGGAGTGATACGTTTTTAACGTAACTCATTGTGATGTAGGCAAGTTATGTTATACAAAATAGATTAAATCTTTTACCCAATCAAATGATGTGTTATAACTAAAATTAAATTATTTAATTTTGGAAGAAATGTAACAAAAATTACCTATGACCGCCGTGTGCTTTGATGTAGAAGGCATGCTATCTCCAACAAGAGTTAACAACACTGCCAACGCTAAAAGGACTGTCAAAATGTAGGAAATCTTCTCTCCGGAGTCCGTTGGTAAGAGGAAACTTAGGTTTGTCAGCAGAGAAATCAGTATCACAGGGTATACAATGTTGGTCAGGTAATACCCTGGACGCCGCTGGAAAACAATTTGGAACTCCAGCTTGGAAAATTTCTCACCGTTTTCTTCCAATACCCGCTCCTCTACTCGTGATGAGTAAAAGATCCACTCCCCGTTTTCGTTGAAATCCTCCGAATTGACCGTGTCCCGGGTTTTGTTTAGAGTCAGTACCTCTGTTGTGAAGGCAAAGCTAGTGACTTCAATCTTACACATTTGGTAGTCGAATGGATAGTAAGTGACGTCAATATCACAGTGGGTGACGTAAAGTCCCGGGGGGTCCCAACGCACCTCTCCAGTATTCTTTACTTTGAAGAATATGTCGTCATTGCCAATTGGGTCCATCCCTTCAACTCTTAAAATTTTTGATACAAATTAGAATCACTTTCCTGATATTAAAAAAGTTAATGGTTATCTAACAACCAAACTCTATGATAAACGTGATGACTTTACCCTTTCAATCTTCAAATTTTTAACTTATGCAGCGGTAAACTTTCATCACCTGCATACTGAGTTTATATATCTCAGTTGATTCTATATGCAAGAGCAAGTTCTATGTATGAACAATTTCTCAAAGGAGGTAAATTATTGATAAACAAGTTGATGACACAAGAATACCAGCAATTTCGTTTAAAGTCATCAGTTCGTAATTTCTATGGTCAATGCAATGACCTTGTCAGCAAAAACAATTTATCATTGAGTAAAATACTGACTGATGTTTTTCATACTTATTGTAGTCCATTATTTATACACTGAATTGACGACGGATTTTTCCTTTATTTCCCGATCATGACAAGGAGCACACGGTGGGTAGGACCGGTCGGCAGGGGATGCTCACTCCTCCATGGCACCTGATCCCACCTCTGATGTTTTGGAGGTCCGTGTTTTCTCTGCTCCTTTTTTGTATTGTATTACCGGTATAGACTTTTGATCTTGAATATTGTTCGTAATCTTCATATATTTCATTCTAAGGACACATACTATGATACTGATTGCAGACAAAATTAGTTTCCTCTTTAGTTCTATATATTTATAAACTGATCTTAGTGATTTCAAGACGGATCATGTCAGGAATTTGTACAACTTGCAAGACATTTCCATAATAAAATATGGTTTGTTTAGATTAAATGAGAAATTAAACATACGAGTTGTCAATGATGAGTTCTGGACGCCAGATTTTATTTTGTTTCGTGTAGATGTATTCTATATCGCCGTACGAGGACTTTGTCCATACCAGGCGAGGATCTTCCCATCTCTACAATTGATAGACTTTTCTGGGATAAATAAATCAACATAATATTTCTTTGTTTAATTCATGTGTTGCTGTGAATTATATGAAAAAATACAGTGAGAACAAATCAAACGAAAGTACGTCAACTTATTGCAAATTATTGGCAAGTGCTTTAGAATTTTTGAACCCTTCTTTCAAAAAGCATTTGGTAATCTCTTGGACTGTTAAAATATCAATTAAAAACTAACTAGGTTGATTTTATTGTTAGAAAGATATCAATTGACCTTATGAATTAGAAAATACAACATCATTGGATCGTATTTGTTGACTTGTTTCATATCAACTATATATACGTATTATGCCTTTGTTTTTAAAACAGAATTGACTATACGTATGATAATTATAATGAAGGTTTATATATTTATTTACATTCATCGTTATAGGTTAATCTACAAGAAAAATATCTGTTACATTAAAATAATAATGCAGAAAAAAAGTGTTGTTTTTTTTCAAAAAATGTAGAATATATTAAATTTGCCACAAAGCACCTAAGGTATGATAAATACTTTGAGATTATTTTTTAACTGGATATATACCGACATTATACCTTTAAAAACATAAACAGAATTCACAGTTTGCTTACTACATGGAGATATTTTTCTAGGTAGGATCTTTTTCTTTATCTTTGAAATAAATAGTGAATATTTGTACTTTTGAAACTAAGAAAATCTTAGGCCGGTTTACACTATGCATCTTGACACATGCATCTAAACTCATTCTTCTATTTTGCCTCATGCGTCTTCTTATTTACACTATGTGCCTTGATGCATGCATCTTTAGAATACTTTGTAAAGATGAAATTTATCTACTTAAAAAAATAACAATACCTTAAAATTTTATTTCCAGATTTATTTTAGCTGAACAAATCATTCTTAATTTCCTTTTTATGATAATTTTTGGAAGATATAATTTATTATATATTCCAGAACTAAAAATCCTCTATATTATAATAATCAAATTAGTTTTTCTAATTGTAGTTTTAATCAGTATTTTCTGTTTTTGTGTATCTTGGAAGCTATTTTTGCAACTATATGGAGGAAAATAAGGCTTATGATTTAATCTCAACTCTGACCTTTCTTTTCAGTGGTCAGTTTCATGCATCTTGAAGCATGGAATAGAACAAGTTCTATTCGATCGTTCAAGATGCAACACCCATTTAATTTGACACAAAGGGTTATTATATTGTGAATCTTGACACATGCATACATGATGCATGTGTCAAGATGCATAGTGTAAAGCGGCCTTAAATGCTTCTCTTTTTATGCAAGAAAAAACTTTGAGATTATGAAAAAATAACTTAGAACGTCTTATTAATACGTACAACCGTCATCCATCCGGATGTGGACATAGTCTGACTTTTTATGTCCTACAAAGGAAAAATAAAAATCTCATTAAGCTACAGAGAAACCACTTATCTTCGAGGTCTTATTATTTGAAGTTTGTTTAGAAATTGCTGATTCAAGGGGTTTCAATTTCCTGCTTGATAGAAAGATATGAAGTTTATTTTGAAATTTTAGAGAATAAATTTTGGGTTTGTTCATATCTCAAAACAAAGGAATTCGAACCAATTCGATAATTAGCGATTTCACAATATATACTTTTTAAAAACTAAGTTCTATAAATGAAAATCTTACACATTTAAGAACGCACTTACATACTGAAAAAGTATTAAAATTATCTTTTTAAAAGTTTGGTAGATTTACCAGGTCATTTAAAGAGAATAGGACAAATTCAATGCTGATGTTTGTGACGTCAGAAGGTCTCACGTGATTGTTATAAGAGCTACCAAGCAGAGCATTATGAATGTTTGTGGCATGTGTAGTTGTAAAAGCCCCTGAAGAACCTACAAGCAAAATTTTCAGATATGAATGAAACATGCAGAAAGGAGTAATTTCAAAAAGGACTAGTGCTAATTGTAACGGGGACCGTTACAGATGTTCCCCAAACGCTCCCCAACTCCCTTTTAGTGCCATATTCCCTGTAATATACTATATATGAAAGCCTTCAGTCCAAAAGTATTAAAAATCACTCATTCAAGTGTATTTCTAATTTCATTCTTTTCAAATGCACGCACGTGCGTGCACGTGCATTATGACCATACCTTTCTGTAGGAGTCCCTTATATCTATCTATGTTCTGAATTCCATCCTGTTTGGTTAAAAAACAAGGGAGTTATAGCCATTTCAAGTTTCAGCCAATCAGATTGCAGCACACGTGCATGCGCGTGATTTCTTGACTTTTTTATATCACATTGTAGGATATCCTAATAAATGTCTATGTTTCAAATTTCAAAGCATTTCGTCAAAAAACAAAGGAGATATAGTCATTTAAAGTTTCAGCCAATCAGATCGCAGCACACGTGCATGCGCGTAATTTCTTGAATTTTTTTTTTGTATATCATATTGCAGGACATCCTAATGTATGATTATGCTTTAAATTTCAAAGCATTTCGTTAGAAAACAAAGGCGATATAGTCATTTAAAGTGTCAGCAAATCAGATTGCAGCACACGTGCATGCGCGTGATTTCATGATTTTTTTTCTATATCATATTGTAGGATATCCTAATTCATGACAATGTTAAAAATTTCAAAGCATTTCGTCAAAAAACAGAGAAGATACAGAGATTTTTGATTTAGCCAATCAGAGCGAAGCGCACGTGCATGCGCGTGAGTTCGTGCTAATTTGACAGTGTCACACTATCTACACTATTAATATATCTTTATATACTGAGTTTCAAATCATTTCATTTAAAAATTTAAAAGTTATAGCTATATTAAGTATATAAGTCATTTCACGTGTTGCACGCGCACGCACGTGCAAGCGTTTGCGCGCAAAATGACCTTCGTTCCGCACACCTACACTACACACCCATTAACCCTAAAAAGGTTTTAGGTCAGTTGGGTGAACAGTTTCTGAGAACACTTCCGGACAAAAAAGTACCGGAGAACAAATAAGAAAAAAAAGAATAATAATAATAATAATAACTAGAAACGATCTCGTTGCGAGCAACGAGAGGTCTTCCGTCCGATTCTGAAATAAAATACGAAAAATCTAGCAGAAAAAATGATAAAAAAAAATTTGGACATTCGGGGGAGCGAACCCGGGTCGCCCGCGTGACAATCCAATGCGCTAACCATTCGGCCATTGAAAACACCGCTTCACATTTTTAAATGCGAATATCTCGAGATTGCCTTTTTCAATTCTAAAACAAATTACATATTACGCATTTGCAAATGGGTCTCTATTTGAATTAATAACATCAAAGAAAAATATTGAAAAACAAAAAAGTTTTAAAATTGCATATTTTGAATACGCTTCCGGTAGAAACCGGAAGTACCGACGACGCACGAAAAGGCGATTCTGCAAACCACAAAATCATGATCTTTCATCTTCAATAAGTCTCCAGTTCATATCCTCAGCCATTTTCGATAAAAGTGCGCGACAAAATCGCATTTTAAAATCAGGAAATCGTCCATAACTTGGTACCGAAAGCGAATTTACCAAAAAAAATTACAGACTGCACAACTTCATGTAAGGACGCATATTTTGTGAAAGTTTCGCTGAAATCTGCTGAATGGTTTTCGAGAAATCGCGTGCACAAAATTTTGTCAAAAAAAGAATAATAATAATAACTAGATGCGATCTCGTTGCAAGCAACGAGTAGGTCTTCCGTCCGATATCTGATTGAATAAGACCTGTGTTGGAATAATTCCACTAACAGGATAAAAAATGTCAAAAAGGCACAAAAATTCTTCAAAATATGTTTAGAAACACAAAAATGTAGGATCTATCAATTCCAATCAACTTTCGGTTCTATTTCTTCACTTCCGGTGCGACCGTATGTGCTCAAAACTACTTTCAACTCTACATCTAGCATGCAGTAATCATCCCTGAAAGTTTCGATGGAAAATACTCATTTCTAGACAACTTCCGGTTTGAACGAACCGTACTTCCGGTGGAAATATTAAGATGCTACGCATTCTTTAAATCTCTATAATGAACAATTACATTCATTAGAAAATGAAAAAAAATCGCGGTACATGTACATGTATTTAAATTTAATGTACTTCCGGTATACAACGGAAGTGTCGACGGAAAAAACGAACAAATTTAATGTATGCATATTGTTGGGAACATTATTTTGACCATCTTTTGTTCATTATTGCTTATCAAAATATTCACGCTTTTCGAGATATAAAGCGTCAAAGATTTAGCATTCTAGCCCCTTGTGACCCTTTATTACGTAACTTATGATCAAATTTTTAGTATATATTGTTGCAAATAGTTAAGTTGAGTATCTTTGCTTCAGTAATATATCACAAAATATTGATCATCAAAGAGTTAAAGACGAGAGACTTTTGGCCCCTCTTTGCCCCTAATTTGAAGGGCTAACCCCATTTTCTTCATATCAAATGAAAGGTCTTACTATATTGCACATTTTTTATTATATATGTCTTAACAAAATATTAACCAGTAAAAAGATATAAAAGAAAACGTATCAATTTTTGCGAGATGCGCATGAGCCTATTTTTTGAGCCTAGGCGAGCGTCGATTCCTTTTTACCTGGAAAGCTCTCTATGCAAAATGTCACATCTACAATCCTTCCTCTACCTTCACTGAAAATCTCAAGTCGATGTCTTCAGTCGTTTAGGAGGAGATCTCAGGACAAGCCTACCCTCTAAAAATCAGAAAATCGTCCATATCTCACGACCGGAAGTGACGTCATCAGCGA
This sequence comes from Saccostrea cuccullata, assembly GCF_032062105.1. NCBI lineage: Eukaryota > Metazoa > Mollusca > Bivalvia > Ostreida > Ostreidae > Saccostrea > Saccostrea cuccullata. Next base: position 10,041 of record NW_026931922.1, read on the forward strand.
CGAAAATTTCCGACAAGGTTCAGATGAATATCTATCAGATCTGAAAGTTTGGTGAAAATCGGGCGGGCCGTTTCCGAGAAATCGCGTGCACAAAATCGGTAAGAAAAAAAATAATAATAATAGGGAAAAAGAAACCGAACGAAAACAATAAGGTCTTCCGTTGGAGACGGAAGACCTTAATAATAACTAGTGCTAATTGTAACGGGAACCGTTACAGATGTTCCCCAAACGCTCCCCAACTTCATTTTGGTGCCATATTCCCTGTAAGTTTCATTAAGTAAGACAAACTCTGTGCATTTTTGACTTTAACAACGTTTACCGAGAAGGATACCAATTACCAAAGGATACCAATTATATTCAAACTGTAGCATTGCACCCGTGCGCATGTGAATGCATGTGCGTTATGACCATATCATCTTGTCTACACTATCTATATATTTTTTAATATACTATATATTAAAGCATTCAGTCCAAAAGTATTAAAAATTACTCATTCAAGTGTATTTTTAGTTCCAAATGCATGCACGTCATGCACGTGCATGATGGCCATACCTTCTTTTAGGAGTCCCATATATCTATCTATGTTCTAAATCTCATCCTGTTTGGTTGAAAAACAAGGAAGTTATAGCCATTTCAAGTTTCAGCCAATCAGATTGCAGCACACGTGCATGCGCGTGATTTCATGAATTTTTTCTATATCATATTGTAGGATATCCTAATCATGTCTATGCTTTAAATTTCAAAGCATTTCGTCAAAAAACAAGGGAGATATAGCCATTTAAAGTTTCAGCCAATCAGATTGCAGCACGCGCGCATGCGCATGCTTTCATGAAAATTTTTATTTATCAGTCTGTAGATCTTCATAATGTAGGACTATGTTCAAAATTTCAAAGGATTATGACAAAAAACAAGAAAGATATTGAGACTTTAGTTTCAGCCAATCAGAGCGAAGCGCACGTGCATGTGCGTGAGATCTTGCTATTTTGACCATGTCATCTTGTCTATACTACTAATGTATCCTTACATTATGAGTTTCAAAAAAATCATCAAGAAATAGAAATATTATGGCATCATCAATAAAATTGGTTATTTCACATGTTGCATGTGCGCGCTCTTTCCAGCACATGTGCATGTACGTGCTTTCATGAAAATTCTTATATATCAGGCTGTAGACCTTTATAATGTGTGACTAAGTTCAAAATTTTAAAGGATTATGACTTAAAACAAGAAAGATATTGAGACTTTAGTTTCAGCCAATCAGAGCGAAGCGCACGTGCATGCGCGTGAGATCTTGCTATTTTGACCATGTCATCTTGTCTATACTACTAATATATCCTTACATTATGAGTTTTAAGAATTTTCATAAAAAAATAGAAAAGTTACGGCAATATCCATTATATTGGTCATTTCACGTGTTGCACGTGCGCGCTCTTGCAAGCACGTGCGCGCAAAATGACCTTCGTTTGGCAACTCTACATAACATGCCTACTGACCCTAAAAAGGTTTCACCTAAGTCAGATGTGTTGTTTACAAGATCACTCGTGGACAAAATTTTCCCAGGAAGAAGAAAAATAATAATAACTAGATGCGTTCTTGTTGCTGGTGCAACAAGCAGGTCTTCCGACCGACTTCTCTTTTTCCATATTGTCTGCGTCATCCCATGAAATAGATTTCATAATGTATTTTTTCGTTTACGTTCATTTACAGCAGTTTCTCAACACAGATCGTGATTGTTCCAGGTATTGCACAAAATATCTCCAAATATAGCTTTTAAAAATCGGCAAAATCTTCCACACATGTTATAAAAGAGTGAAAAGAAATTTGCAACTGAAAAAAGACAAAAACAAAGAAAAAATTTGGGGAACGCCCCGAGCGGGATTCGAACCCCCGACATTAAGACAAAGTATGGTTCGGTCATATCTTTGCAATAAACGCACGCATGAAAAAAATAAAAACATATATAGATATCTTTGAAGACGCTCTATAAACCCTGTAAATCCGAAAGAAAAATATTGAAAAACAAAAAAGTTGAAAAATTAGACTTTTTGAATTCACTTCCGTTTGCGACCGGAAGTAGGAACGACAAAAAATGAAGGACGTTCGGCACATCTACATGTGATGGTCTTTCATGTCCATAAGTTTCAATGTCATATCTTTGGCCGTTTTCGAGAAAAGTTGTGTACAAAAATCCATTTAAAAAAATACAAATTTCCCCAAAAATCGCGAACGGAAGAAAATTTTGAAAAAATGAAAAAGACGTCTGGAGATATTAACCTGGTGCATCTTTCCTGTAAAAATCTTTGAAATCCGTACAGTCACAGCGGAGATATCGCCATGGAAATGAAAAAAGAATAATAATAATAATAGGAAACCGACGGAAAACAATAAGGTCTTCCGAAGGAAGTCGGAAGACCTTAATAATAGCTAGATGAAACTCGTTGCGAGCAACGAGAGGTCTTCCGTCCGATTCCGGAAAGAAAACGTAAAATCGAGCTGAAAATGTAAAAAAGATTTGCACACAAGGGGATTGAACCCAAGTCGCCAGCATAAAATTCCAACGCACTAAATATTACACAATCGGGACATCTACTCTACGAAGCAGTGCCTCTCTCTTAAAAGTATGAAAGGTTGGTCACTATTTAAAATTTAGCGCCAAATGCCAGGAGTTAATCTTCGCGCCTTTTCTCTGGAATGTTCCATTGAATAGGTGTGATAGCTTCAATGAAATTAAAAAAAGACGTTCTTATAGCCTTAGATTTGAGGTTTAGAAAATATTTTTAACACATTTTACAAATTCCATATTGTTTATATGCATGTAACACTAAAGCGGTGAAACTGTAATGAATTTTTAACTTTTTTCAATTTCCTGTTTATCCCCAAAGTGAACTATCCCAATTAGTTAATCGAAAGAGGTCGAAAAACATGGCTCGCCCTACGACGGTCAAGGAATCAGATATCATTTATGCTCAATAACTTGAATCAGGTCTTTGAGACAAGAGTTCTAAAATAAACTCCATGAAGAGATCTTTAAAAACTCGTTTTCTTATTTCTGTCTTATTTATTAGTTTAATATGACACAAGTGTGCATAGGAAAAACAGTGGTTAAGATCTGAACTTTCAATATTAATTGATATTCTTTTTTGAGAAAGTATTATTTATAAGTATGATTTAAGATCTGTTTTTCGGTGATGCATAAAGGATATAAGGTATCGAATTTCATTTGCACATTTAGTCTCTTCTTTTTCTACTTTGAGAACCAGTCAAAACCAATTATAGAAGACGTTAGTTTGACACAGAACTGCAACGTAACTACGACGTGACAATCCAAGTATTCCTTTACATTTCATTTATCCTTATGTTACTTTCGTTCAAGCAAACGCTCGGCTGCCTCCGTAAACCCCTATTGCGAAATGTCGGCGTTGACAGAGACAGCCGCCATTTTGGACCCGCTTCAGATTTTAGAATGCTAATATCTAGAGTATAGATTTATCAATATTCAAACGAATTAGATAGTAAGCATTATAGAGAGGGTTTCTATTTACATACCAAAAATAAATGAAAAATACTGAAAAACAAAAAAGTTAGAAAATTCGATTTTTTTAAATTTGTATCTCGTAACGACCGGAAGTATTGACGACGCACGAGAAGGTGATTCTGCAAACCACAAAGTGACAAGCTATCGTCTCCAATAAGTCTCCAGTTCATATCTTTAGCCATTTTCGAGAAAAAGGGGCGACAAAATTGCATTTTAAAATCAGGAAATTGTCAATAACTTGGCACCAGATGCGAATTTTCAAAATTTCTCTACGGATGTAACAACTTCATATAATGAGACATATTTTGTGAAAGTTTCATGAAATACTGCTGAATAGCTTTCGAGAAATCGCCTGCACAAAATTTTGTCAAAAAAAAGAATAATAATAATAACTAGAAAAGAAACTCGTTGCGAGCAACGAGAGGTCTTCCGTCCGATTCTGAAGAAAAAAAACCCTGCAAAATCGAGCTGAAAAAATGATAAAACTTTTTATGGAAACAAAGGGGATTGAACCCAGGTCGCCAGCATGAAAATCCAAAGCGCATACTATTACGCGATTGGGACCACAGCTCTAAATCTACTTGTATATACTTCTGAAGCAGTACATCTGTCTTAGAATAATGAAAGGCGGGTTACTATTCAAAATTTAGCACCAAACGCCACGAGTGAATCTTCGCGCCTTTTCTTTGGAATGTCCCATTAAATAGGTGTGATAGCTTCAATGGAAATAAAAAAGAACATTCTTAAAGCTAAATTTTCTAGGTAAAGAAATTAATTGTTTGTAACACATTTACAAATTCTATGGCGTAAAGAGATAAGTTACACTAAATCAATGAAACTGCTATAATTTTTTACTTTTTTAAATTTCCTGTTTATCCCCATACTGAACTATCTCGATTAGTTAAACTTTCATGAAAAGGTTGAAATGTTTCGCCGAAAAACATGTGTCGCCCTAAGACGGTAAAGGAATCAGATACCATTTATGTTCAATAACTTAAATCATATCTTTGACACAAGAATATTAATATAAACTCTATTCTCCAAAAAAATCTTTTTCTTATGTTTTTCTTTCCTATTAGTTTAATATGACTCAAGTGTGCATGAGCAAAACAGTGGATACGTTTTATACATACTATATGTACATCGATATTGTTTCTTAAAATTATTATTTGTAACTATGATTTAAGATCTGTTTTTCCGCAAAACAAATGATAGTAGGTATGTATTTCATTTGCACATTTAGTCTTTTCTTTTTCTACTTTGAGAACCAGCCGAAACCAATTATAGAATACGTTTGAGACGACCATGGATTTAAACTTAGTTTGACACAGAATTGCAACGTAACTACATCGTGACAATCCCCGTATTCCTTTACATTTCATTTATCCTTACTTACTTTCGTTCAAGCAAACGCTTGGCTGCCTCTGAAAACCCCTATTGCGAAATGCCGGAGTTGACATAGACAGCCGCCATATTGGGCCCGCTTCAGATATTTAAATGTAAATATCTAGAGTTTGGATTTATCAATGTTCAAACAAATTATATAGTAAGCATTATAAGAACGGTTTCTATTAACATTCCAAAAATAAATGAAAAATATTGAAAAACAAAAAAGTTAGAAAATACGGACTATTTAAATTCGCTTCCGCTATCGACCGGAAGTATTGACGACACACGAAAAGGTGATTTCACATATCTAAAAGTCATCATCTTTCATCTCTAACAAGTCTCCAGTTAATATCTTAGACCATTTTCGTAAAAAAGGGGCGACAAAAATCCATTTTAAAATCAGAAAACTGTCAATAACTTGGAACCAAAGGTGAGTATTCCAAATTTTCCTTCTGATGAACAAAGTTCATATAATGACGCATAATTCCTGAAAGTTTCATTGAAAACCACCGAATAGTTTTCGAGAAATCGCCTGCACAAAATTTTGGGGAAAAAAATAAGAATAATAATAAGAAACAGTAGAATCACTATAAGGTCTTCCGTGAAGACGGAAGACCTTAATAAGAAACAGTAGAATCACTATAAGGTCTTCCGTGAAGACGGAAGACCTTAATAATAAGAAACAGAGTAAAAACAATATGTTCCCAAACTCCGTTTGGGGAACATAAATATGCAAATATTTAATTGTTTTGGACATTACATATTCCAACAATCTATTGGAATTCCAATGGATACCAATTAGCAGATCTATTTTTTATTAGCAGACCTATTTTTGTATTCATATGAAGCAGAATTAACCCAAAATCTTATGCGTGAAAAGAAGAAGACATATGCTGTGGTCTTGACATTTAGATATATCGACGACGTATTGTCAATTATTAACAATGACAATTGTGTCTTATGCCGATACGATATATCCTGGTGAGCTTGAGATAAAAGATACCACAGAGTCTAAGGCATCTGTTTCATGCCAGGATATCTTACTTGAAAAAGAAATTTGATGGTAATCTAACAACCAAACACTTTGATAAAGGTGGTGACTTTAATTTTTTAATAATCAACTTCCCTTACTTATGCTTATTCAGCAATACTATTTTTGGGGAAAAAAACCTGGCTTTACTAGTAATCAAATCAAAATTAATGTTAAAGGACCCAATACATATAATGATTTATATCTTTGAGAATAGCTTACCTTTGAGAATACAAAGGATGTTAATCAAAAATATAAAAAAATCCATCCTTATTTAGGCCACGTCAAGTAATATTATGCCAAATTAATAAATCTAGAAACAAGAGGTACATGTAGATGCCAGGGGAAACACTGACACAACGATTATCAAACAAAGAAGAGGGCCTCACGATTTATCAAGGTTGTATACAACTTACAAGAATAAAAGACTTATTTATAAACTGTCAGTGAACTGGATCTTAAAAAGACACTCTCTGTTAAGAAGAGGGTTTAAATCGTTATAATTGCTATTTAATTTCAATAGGCTACGCATAGATATTGCATATTAAGTTTTTCCCGATACAAAAACACATGATTTTGTTATAGTTTTAAATCTATGGATCAGTGAATTAAAAGGACAGCCATTGAAAGATACACAAAGATGTTAGTTCTTTTGAAATGAAGGTTACAGGTGTATTTTCAAAAATAATCAAAAGAAAAAACATCACAAAACATCGTTGCAAATACATCTGCAGTATGAAAGTTGGAGTTCAAGTCAAAGTTCGTTCCTGTGGACATTATTCAAGATATTGCCGTAAAATATTTTAACTATCTTTAAAGTTTGTTGAAATGACAATAATTATACTAAATTGATTCAAGATTGTCTTATAGGAATTAGCTTGTCCGTCTGTCTGTGCAAACGTGTCTGGTCCATATATTTCTTACGGAGGATCATTAGAATCTAGTACTTCACAAAGATTGCTCTAGACCTAAGGTTGTGTTATGACTTTAACCCAAGTTCATTTGGGGAAGTTCAAGGTCACTGGAAGAAAAATTTCCTAATTCGTGTCAGGTCCATATCTTTCTTATGGATAAACTTCCTAAGTTCCTATTAAACACAAAGATTCCTCATGATCTAAGGGTGCGTCATGACCTTGAACCAAGGTCATCTGTGCAAGTTCAAGTTCAATGAAAGAAAAATTTCATAATTCATGTTTGGTACATATCTTTCTTATGGAAAAAATTGAATATACTACTTCACAATAAGATGGCTTATGACCTAAGTGTGTTTTATAACCTTGAGCCACCCCAGGAAATTTCGAAGCTGCGAATTTAATTGGTGTATAGAGCACTTCCTGTTACTTCCAAACTTTTCATTTATAAAACAAAAATATTCAATGGTTAGACCTCGAGCATCGGAAATATAATCTTTCAATGTGTTCATGGTTTTTTTAAACCTTCAATTACAGCTCTGCTTACTGGTGAAGTAATTATTTCAAATAATGAAGACGTAAAATCACTTATTTTAAAAATATCAAAAAATTAGGATGCCCCAATCTTTTACACGGTCATCATCGTGTACTGGTTTCAGTTGCGGAAGCAGGTATAAAGACTTTGTCTTTGTTCTTATATTTAGGGGAGCTTTTTTTAGAATTATCACACCTATACACGATTCCTTAACAATCATTTTTCCCAACAAAGACTCATTTTAGGTTCAGTCAATGTTTAACCAACTTCTTTCTTTACTCCTCACTAAAATATTAACAGCAGTGTAGTAGAAACGTCAGAAGAACTGTACAACAATATCTTCAAGAAATGTTGTAAATGATGTAAATACTTAAAAACTACAAAGATTTTAAATCACAAAATTTAACCAAATCAATATCATCAAAATGTACAGGTTTTAACACTCTACACAATCATTTTTATCAATACATTAAAATCCAAGAAGAAAAGTGTTCTTTTTTTTAAAAAAAATGGAAAATTTTACATTTAGCTGGATATATGGTGTTTGTACTGAAGATGATTTGATATGTAAGAGTATGCTTAACGTACAATAATTATTAAAACGGGACAAGATTATTCACAAACAATTTGATAAAACAAGGATATCAAGAAGTTCTATGGCCGATACAATGACATTTATCAGAAAATAAGAAAAATGTATCATTAAAATATTAGTATGTAAAATGCTGATGGACATGTATACTTATTGTTTATCCGTTATTTCCAGACTGAATTGACAACAGATTTTCCCTTTAGTCTGTTTATGACAAAGAGCACACAGGGATGGGGATGTATTTGTGGGACATGGATGCTCTAAAACGAGGTAATTTATTGACAAACAAGTTGATGAAACAAGAAAATCAGCAGTCTTATTTTAAGTCAGAATTTCGTAAGTTCTATGGTCGATAAATTGTTAGGCTATTATTTACACACTCATAAAATTGTCGACGGATTTTTTTTGTTATTTCCTGATCATGACAAGAAGCACACAGCGTGTGTGACTAGTCGGCAGTGGATGCTCACTCCACCTGCTTCCATCTCTGATGACGTTTTTGGGGTCCTTGTTTGCTCTGCTCCCGATATGTATTGTTTCAGATGACTTGACCCCGAATACTGTTCATCATTTTCATCTTGCATTTATACTTTTAAGACAAAAACACACATGTACTAACTTTTAAAACATAAGAAATCTAAATCCGTACCAGGTCCTACGTATTTGCCTGATTAGATGCATTTGTGAACAAACATTGTGTAAAAGGGTTGTTGGTCCATCCGTTTCTATACGTGTGTCCATCCTTTGCGCTTTGAGATACCCATCTCCTCATCCGCAACCCCTTTTAAACCATCTAGTTTAATAAGCATGTGTATTAAATTCTGACAATTATTAGACCATAAATTGAACTTTTTACCAGAAATCATCAATTCTTTGATTAAAAAAAGGGATATTTATTATGTTTTAACAAAAGCACATTTTTCTTCCTTCAAAATTCGTTCAATCTCTAGACATACAGCTTTTGTCATCGCCCTGAAACAAAACAGGTAAGAAATTTTTAAAAAGAACTCAAGAATTGGAAAATAAGATTACTCAATTAATAAAATAAGAAATAAAAATGAAAGAACTTTTAAGTGAAATAAAATGTACCTTGAAATAATCCACAGCAAAATAGAAGAGCTTTCTTGGTCCAAACAAGCTATCATCATCTTCATCATCATCGTTAATTTTATCGTTTTGACCGATATTCACAAGCTACGAAAATTGTCAGGTTGTAATATAATTATATGAAATTTATTCTAATACTTATATTTTATACAATTTAAACAGATTTTCAGAAGGACAACAAGCAACGTGTTTAAATTTTTAATAGACACTTTCAAGTTCTTTCACGAGTTGCTTTTATTTCCTTTTATGTAAGGCTTGTAATTTAAAGTACCCATATTATAGTTACCATTCTCCGGTCTGGAATCTGTTGTGTTCTTGCTATCTGACTTCTTTCTGAGCTCTCCATTGCTATCTGATTTTTCTCTGGATCGTCTGCTGCCATCTGACATTTCTCAGTGTCCTCTACTGCCATCTGACTTTTATCTTCGTCCTCCATTGCTATCGGACTTTTCACTGGGTCCTCTACTGCTATATGACTTTTCACTGGATCCTCTACTGCTATCTGACTTTTATCTGTATCCTCTACTGCCATCTGACTTTTATCTGTATCCTCTACTGCCATCTGACTTTTCTCTGGTCCTCTTCGGCTATCTGATTTTTCTCTGGTCCTCTTCTGCTATCTGATTTTTCTCTGGGTCCTCTACTGCTACTCCCTGACTTTTCTCTGGGTCCTCTACTGCCATTTGATTTTTCACTGGGTCCTTTCTGCTATCTGACTTTTCACTGGGTCCTCTACTACTATCTGGCTTTTCTCTTGGTCCTCTACTACTATCTGAATATTCTCTGTATCCTCTACTACTATCTGACTTTTCTCTGAATCCTCTACTGCTATCTTACTTTTCTCTGGATCCTCTACTGCTATCTGACATTTCTCTTTGTCCTTTACTGCCATCTTACTTTTCTCTGGATCCTCTACTGCTATCTGATTTTTATCTAGATCGTCTACTGCCATCTGACTTTTCTCCTGGTCATCCATAGCTATTTGACTTTCTCCTGGATCATCTATTGCCATCTCACTTTTCTCTTGGTCCTCCATTGCTATCTGACTTTTCACTGGGTCCTCTACTGCTATTTGACTTTTATCTGGATCTTCTACTGCTATTTGACTTTTCACTGGATCTTCTACTGCCATCTGAATTTTATCTGGGTCCTGTACTGCTATTCGACATTTCTCTGTGTAACCTACTACTATCTGTCCTTTATCTGCGTCCTCCATTATTATCTCATTTTTCACTGGGTCCTTTTCTGCTATCTGACTGGTATCTGGATCTCCTACTGCTATCTGACTTTTCACTGGGTTCTTTTCTGCTATCTGACTTTTATCTGGATCTTCTACTGCTATCTGACTTTTATCTGGATCTTCTACTGCTATCTGTTTTTTTTTTACATGGGTCCTCCATTGCTATCTGACTTTTCACTTGTTTTCTTTTTTGACGTCTTTTTCTTCTTCTTGCTGAGTGTTTTATTGCTTCTATTTCTCCACCACTAAAATGTTAATAACGTTAAAAATGAGAAAGTTTTTTAAGATTAATATTCATTTCCTGTTCTAGAATGCAACGCAGCATGAAAGGAATAAATAAAACATTTTTACATTTTCTTAAATTTTAAATCTGTATTTTAATATTTGAATATATCCTGATAGACTGTGTATTTAAATGAAATTTTGGAAACAGCCTTAACAGGGGATGTATGAAATAGCCTTAGGTTTTGTAGAATATTGTTTTATAAGCCATAATTTACGGAGTTTCTTAGATCTTTTTCGCATATCTTTGGTGTACTTTAAATCCAATTATTGGATCACTCAGAGATACAAATCATTTCAGAGAACAAAATCATCTCATTTCATACACTCGTATTTAACATATTAGATAATATTCACATGTAAGAGAAGGTTACGTAATTACCTATAAGTATTCAACCGCTGGGTTCTCCTGCTTCTGGGAGCTTGATCAATTCTACTTTTCTCATCTAATGCTATCTGGCTTTTCTCTGGGACCTCTTCTGTTATTTGACTTATCTCTGGGTCCTCTACTGCTATCTGACTTTTTACTAGGTCCTCTAAGCTATCTGACTTTTATCTGGGTCCTCTACTGCAAACTGACTCTTCTGCTATCTGACTTTTCTTTGTGTCATCTACTGCTATCTGACTTTTCTCTGGGTCCTCTACTGTTATCTGACTTTTCTCTGGGTCCTACAGTTATCTGACTTTTCTCTGGGTCATCTACTGCTATCTGACTTTTCTCTGTATCCTCTACTGTTATCTGACTTTTCTCTGGATCCTCTACTGCAAACTGACTTTTCTCTGGGACCTCTTCTGCTACTAGTATCTGACTTTTCACTGGGTCCTCTACTACTATCTGACTTTTCTCTTGGTCCTCCATTGCTATCTGACTTTTCTCTGTATCCTCTACTTCTATTAGACTTTTCTCTGTATCCTCTACTGCTTTCTGACTTTTCTCTGGGTCTTCTACTGCTATCTGACTTTTCTTTGTGTCATCTACTGCTATCTGACTTTTCTCTGGGTCCTCTACTGTTATCTGACTTTTCTCTGGGTCCTACAGTTATCTGACTTTTCTCTGGGTCATCTACTGCTATCTGACTTTTCTCTGTATCCTCTACTGTTATCTGACTTTTCTCTGGATCCTCTACTGCAAACTGACTTTTCTCTGGGACCTCTTCTGCTACTGTAGATCACTTAATTTTCGCGACACCTTATTTTCGCTAGAAAGTCATTGACTCTTTATTAGCGAGACAAAATTTTCACGAATTATGGTCATTGCTCTATATAATCTTAAGAAATTCTATTATACGCGACAAAGAAATTTTAGCGAGCAAACTGTCTCGCGTTATTACGCGAAAATAAAGTTCCCGCGAATAAAAAGTGATTTACAGTATCTGACTTTTCACTGGGTCCTCTACTACTATCTGACTTTTCTCTTGGTCTTCTACTGCTATCTGACTTTTCTCTGGGTCCTCTACTTCTATTAGACTTTTCTCTGGATCCTCTACTGTTATCTGACATTTCTCTTTGTCCTCTACTGCTATCTGACATTTTACTGGGTCCTTTACTGCCATCTGACTTTTCTCTGGGTCCTTCACTCCTATCTGACTCTTCTCTGTAACAATTACTGCTCCCTCACTTCTCTTTGGGTCATGTACTGCTCTCTGATTTTTCTCTGGATCCTCTACTGCTATTTGAATTTGATGCTTCTCATTTTCCTCGTTAAAAATACTTGTATCTATTTTCCTTTCCTCTGTTAGTATATGTTTAGCAGTCTAAAGAATAAAGTTAGAAATTTATAGATATATATAAAAAAAATTATATCTTTTACCAATGTCATTTTAGGTTCTGTTTACTTGCATTTTCTTGGATTTTTTAGCACAATAAAACAAACTAATTTCATTTACATCTTGGATTATTTTATGGAAATTTTGATTGCTGCATGTAATTTTAAAAATATTAACTGCATATTGATAATTTTACCTCTTGTTTTACTTTTTGACTTCTTATTCTTCTTCTTGCTGAATGCCTTATTGCGTCTTTTTCTCCACCACTAAAATGTTTTAAAATTAAGTTAAAAATGAGAAATTCTTTGTGTTTATTATTTTATTTCTTATCCTTTTGTGAAATTTTGGAAATGGGGGATGTCTGGAATAGCCTAAGGTTTTGTAGAATATTGTTTTATAAGCCATCATGTACAGAGTTTCTTAAATCTTTTTCGCATATTTTTGTGTACTTTAAATCCAATTATTGGATCACTCAGAGATACAACTCATTTTTAGAGAAAAAGAATCATCTCATTTCATACAATATTTGACAGATAACGCACATATAAGAGAACATTAAGTCATTAACTATAATTATTTGACTTTTGTGCACTCCTGCTTCTGCGATCACGTCTGCTTTTCTCATTGTAACTTATCTTTATTGATGCATTTGCTTCCTGCAAACAAAATATTGGTTTAAAAAAATTAAAGTGATATATTATTCTTTATTTTATTTTAAAATTGTGACACTTTATGCATCATTTTAATTTTTATTTAGATGATGATTGCTCATAAAAAACCCAGAATCAAACAATGTCTGTCAGGTGAGAAAGTTTGAATCGCTGAGAAATACCTCAATTGTTTTCTTATCCTCCTCTTCAACACTCTTGGCCCAGGAATACTCGAATTTTAATATCTCAAGCTTTTCTTTCTGAAAGTAAGGAATAAATATATTAGGGGGAAAATATGTATAAACGAGAATTATATTTGTTTTACGCAAAGATTTGGTGGATTTTGAATGAGAAAAAAAAATCGCTGTCTACATTCTGTTAATGAAAGATTAAACCCAAATTGAACTTACCCAGTTTCCATCAGGTTCATTTCCAAAATTCAAAATAGTATTTTCTCTACAAAGAGAATTCAATGCTTTAATTAGCTATTGAAATGTGCTTGTGTTAAGCAGATTCAGAGATATTTTTGTAGTGACAACAGTACCTGCTTTTGTCATTGTTTGTGTCTCTTCTCTTCTCCTCTGCAATTTCTTCATTCATCAATTTAGCAATTTCCTCCAGGTGTTTTGGGACCTAATATTCAAAGTATATACATAAATTACGTGATCACAGTTATTTGATTGGTCGAGATTAATTATTTTTACAAATAAATAGAAAATATATTCCCAAGAGTACTATTTTTTTTATTAACAACTGTTACAGTGTTTTTTGTTGTTTTTTTTTTAAATCTATGTTACATGTATGTTTTATACCATATACTTATTCCGCGTACTTCAAAAATTCATTGAATCGGTTTTATTTTTAACACATTAAAATTTGTCTGGTTATTTTTTTTTTCTGAATTGCGCAATTAAAGTGAAGTAACAAACTTAATAAAAATCCGTCCTTGATTTAATCCTCTGTACGTACCTCTGAACCTCTTTCACTTTCTTCCACGGCATCTGCCCAATTATAGCTAAACTTTAATATCTTGAGCTTTGACTCCTGAAAATAATTATTAAATCAATAAATTAATACGATAAATATTTATTTTTATAGAATATAAAGAGGGTAGAAAGTGTCTATATCGTATTAGGAATGGAGAATGAATATCCCCAAAAAATGCAAATAGTTAATAATACGTCATTTGAAGTTGATTCTAGTTGACTTTAAATAAGCACTAGCAAAGAAATAAAGAAGAATTACATTAGATAATTAATTTAGTTGCTAGAGTACTTTGAGGATATCTTTTGTTGTGGTTCTGATTTCCTTTATATTTAAGTAAGTCCCCCCCCCCCGGGAAAAAAAAATACATTTGGGTTGTTCAAGTTTTTTATTTGCTCTTCAAATCCCCGCCCCACCTACATTTTATATTGATAACTACTGGTATGATTGCATGCAATGTGTATATATTCATTATTCAATGTTATACTTACAAAATCTGTGACAGCATCCTCTCCAAAATACAGTATTTCATTTATATCCATCTTTGTTTGCTCTAAGAAGAAAAAAAAAACAAATATATTTTTTAGATATTGAAAAATATAAATATTGTTCATAATGAAAGAAGAACAAAAAATAACCTTGTATTTCCACGCTCTATTTGGATTACTTTTGTTGTAGTGATGATTGTTACGTAACACTATTTATGACGTCGAGCACGTAAAATTATGACATCATAGTAGGTACAGAAGATATCTTGGATATTTACTTTAATGTTTTAATGAATATAATAAAATATGCAAAGTACATGTAACATATCTAAATTGAAGCACTGGATATACATAAATAGATAACTCACCCACCTGTTGATATTTTTTTTAGCAAATTCATGTTTTCGTAATCAAGGATCTTGTTTAATAAATCAGACTATAACATGTACGTTGTAAATTACTTGTAAAGAACAAAAAAATTCGTGATTTAAAATTATTCATCTTTGTGTATTTCCTCAGTAGACAGCTATATCAATTTACCGTATTTGGTGTATCAAAGTATATAGAGAGCCCTGTGGATTTATATACTTTGTTGTATATTGAGCAAAAAGTCTAAATATGCCGGTTAAAGCGAAAATCGGCAAACATAGATATTTTTTATTAATACTAATGTAATGTGCACTCTGAAAATACTGATAAAACTTTTCATATTTGCATGATAAACTTTTTCTAATGTGTTGGTGTCGGAAACTTATTCAACTACATGTATCCATTGCTTCTTGTTTCGTCCGTTTTTGTTTATATTTTATGAAAAAAAAACCAAAATTCCTAAAAAGATACAGAAGAAAAACATCTACTTACCTCCTTTCTACTTTTGTTTGGTAGTGAAGGCAATATCATTGTGACGTCATAAAAGATCATTAACTAACACCATGCAACGTCACAGTTGAAAATATTTTTATAAAAAAAATAATAAACTTGAAAACAAAAAGTTCAGGCACACAAGCTCATAAGATGGAGAACGTATGCCTCGGGAATTATTTCAATATCTTTAGACAATATTCAAGATTTACTTTATATATCTATAAAAAATGACGATTGTCAATGCACATTTCGAAGTGTTGGGGTGGTGGTGTGTTCGATCTTCTTTTTTAACTTTTTAAACCTTTTGATACATTTGAGATCAACATGCTTGATCGATATTTTCGGTGAATATCGTGCAACAACAAAAGCTGTAAGGGACCAGCACCTACAGGAAAATTTAGAGAAAGTATATTTATAAGGCCCAAAGGAAGTAAGTTTAGTTGAAAAGAAGGGGGGGGGGGGGTACCATACATTATCAGCTGAGGAAACGTTCATCTACCAAAAATTCCATGACTATTAAATACTTATTTTCCTAAAATTAAGGTCCTACGTCGTTTTATGTTGGGGGCAAAAGCAGCTAGCTGAAGTAGAGGAAAATTTACTGTAGCAAAATGTTGTACTCAGAATAAATATTACACGACTAATAAATACTTATTTTCCTAAAATTAAGGTCCTACGTCGTTTTATGTTGGGGCAAAAGCAGCTAGCTGAAGTAGAGGAAAATTTACTGTAGCAAAATGTTGTACTCAGAATAAATATTACACGTATGAAACCTGTATTAATTATTTTAAAACAGTCGGTTATGTTAAAACATTCGAGGTTGTTTTCCGACCTCTGACGGAAAGCCCGAGATGATGCGATTGGGAGTAATAGTAGATTAAACGTTATTTACGTGAAATGAGCACTTTTCAGACTTCAGTTTGGTATTGCAGTTTACCTTGGAGTCTAGACGTATCAAATGTCACGCGCTTTGAAGACAAAAATCTAAATTAAAACTATATGCACACGCCCTAACGTTCGCAATGTCATCTAAAAGGGTAGAAAAAATAAATTCTAAAACCGCGTACAGTTTTGTAGGTATCAAGATTTTAAAATAGCCTGGTTCCCTCAGGCTAGCGCACCCCACTAAGTGCTGCAGAGCAATCACATCATCTTGGGCCCTTCCGTCAGATTTTGGAAAAACAGCTTCCGCTTGTCGGAAAGACTTGAGAAGTACACGAAGCATAACATTAATTTATTCACTGACCTGACCGATTATATTCTTGTAGACTTCTATGCATCATTCGAATGCGAATAAATGAAATTTCCGACGCAAACGACAGTTGACACGTAATGTTCTTAGTTTTAGCACTTTTCGGGAATAAACGCAATTCAATCGCTTTACTATTTGGTCAATGTCCTTGTTAAAAATTGTCGTTAAAAATATATATATATATACATGTAGTGTCAGATACAGGTCATTTTAAATAAATGAAGAAAGTGGAAAATCTCCTTTTAATTCGACACCCAAAATTTAAATTGATTGCAAAGCAGAAAATGCAAAGCAGAAAAATTATGTTCAATTTCTATTTGATTTTCTGTATCCAAACACTCTCCTATGGAGTATGTCTCGTCGCTTTCTTCCTATCACAATGACGTCAGGATTTGTAGCTGAAACAACAGAGAGAATTGATAAAAATAGAAACAAATGACACTAAACTATAAAGCTAACACAACATAGTTGTAAATAATAAAACCAAAATTGATCTATCAATTGCGTTGACCGAAAAAAAATCTTAAGAAAGTCTTTTTTTAAGCTTTTAGTTTTCTTTAAGAAGGATGATGTGAAATCACTTAATATTTGGGTGGGGTGGGGTGGGGGGGGGGGGGTACGGTGTCAATTTCGTTGTTTTCAAAGTATGTGGAGATCCACAACTTTATGACAAGCCTCGAAATGTAAAATTTCATATGCATTACTAAAGCACTTCTCCTACAACGAAATCAAATCCCCACAACCCAATATTTTTTTCTTAAACCTCGAAAATTTGACCCGGCCACGAAAATATGCGATTTTACAGTATTGTGTTAAGAATTATTTTCAATTTGGTTAACGTTGAAACGATCTACTTATATTACTATTGGAAAGTATTTAAGGTTTAATTTGTCTTAATATGACTATTTCTTGGCTTATTGTTGATCCAAGACCAGCAAACCTATCAACTTAGAAGTTTGTATTAATGCCATCTCCGTCCATTGTATGTTGCTTTAGGCCCCATTCGAAAATTTTCATTTATATAAAGAATTCACAAAATATGAAGGGCTTCAAAAGACTCAAATGAGCTCTATGGCCAATGGTTCTTTATCCTAGCAACGTCTACAGTGGTATGGAACTTTGGTTTAAGGTATCACCCACTATAGCTACTTAATTTAACTAATGTCGGGTTCTTCACTACCTATGCTAAGGTGTTAGGTTTGACTCAGTGCGCTGAACGAAAATCGAACCCAGAATTCTAGATTACAAGGCGGAACACCTTACCACTGGGCTTCTGTGTTATTAGGTGAATGTTATATTAAAGCAATGTAACCCTTTACTTCTACATACCAGGCAAAATTGATGAAAGGACATTTTTTCTTTGTAACTATTGCAACAGCATTTACAATTAATAAAACATAGATTTTGTTTTTAATAAGTTTACGCCTTTTAAAAACTCCCATAAAAATGGGAAATTAAAAGATATTTAAAACAATATCAAAAATATACTTAACAGATGCTTAGTATAACAATGACTCACTCATTGGTTTGGGCATTGTACTGGATAGAAGTAATGGAGGGGCAGTCATCTCCACTGATGTAACTGGGGCTATAACATAGAATACATGTCCAAAATGAAATCATTCACAAATTATTGCTTATGAATCAATGTCACAATTTAATTACACCTTCTTTTAATATGAGGGTTCAATAAATACAATTTTATATTTGGCTCTTCTGCAAAGAAAAACTCATACAGTCTTCATACAGTCTTGGACCTTCCAGTGTTGAGTCTTTTCATACGTTTTCACATATTTTTATTATTTCGTTGTTTTTAATGTAAAAGTAAAGCTAATCGTTCAGCTAGTGATCGATCCAAATAATCTATAAACAACACAAATAGGTAAAGTGGACATAAAACACGGACCCATTGTTTCCTAGGAGGGATCGGGTGCCTAGAAGGAGAGAGCATCCCCTGTCGACCGGTCATACCCGCCATGATCCCCATATATTGATCAGATGGACGGAACATTCAATAGTCAAATTCAGTGAGAACAGCATAGGATTAACAATTGATATGAATCAAGTCAGCCTAAATGCGACCCATTAACAGGCTTTATTGGCAATCAGGGGCATTATTATGACCATGCAAATTGCAAAAGGCCAATTTTAAACGAGGTTGTTGTTGAAATCCCTGTAACATCAGCTTATCAGTCAGTAGCATGCCTTGCTTTAAATATTGATTGTACTCAGAACAAGTTCGAGTAGCGAATAAGTTTGGAGACATAAACTACATACGCAGGTGAAAGTGGAATATTACTTTCATTATTTTATCTAATAAGATACATCCTTTTTTTCAACAATATCAAAAAGAGAACATATACATGTATATGTAAACAATGCTTACCTTATGAAATGTGATTTTTTGTAAACAGGATTTTGATAGTATAAGAATAGTTTGATTGAATGACTGATATAAATTGACTGACAAAAATACATCAACAAGAAATTTTAAAGAAACGTACGTGTACAGAAATTACAGAACACGGGGCAGTTGTTTTCTGCATACACTTGATTTTCAAAGCAGATGATTGGCCCTGCAGAAGTGCAGTTGTTATTTTTGGTATCAGCACAAATACGTGGGGTGGTGGAAGGTTGAGGAGTGGTGGTGGTCGTCGTCGTCGTGGTTGTTGTGGAAGTGGTATCAATGGCTATTGTATTACATCACCACAAAAAGATATGGTTGTTATATATTTTAATTGTAAAAACACAGCATGTATACAAATAATAATGAAATGCAATTGCAAAATTTGTGCTTACATATCTCCATTAAATAAAATGAAAACCTTACCCTCACAGAAGACACAGAATTTTGGGCACTGAACAGCTGCCCACGATGTATACTTAAAACAAATCTCAGGACCGTAATTGATGCACGTTGGTACCTTATCTTCACATACTGTATAGTTTCCTTCAATAAAAATTAAATTGATGATTAATGTACTGCTTTGAAATGTACATACGAAAATGTTTCACTACATGTAATTTGACAGATTACTAATTATGGTTAAAAGTAAATCATAATATAAGATATAAATTTCATATCTTACTGGTGGTTGGGGATGGAGTCTTTAGTGTAGTGGTGGTGGTAGTTTGTGTGGTGCCCGTATCTAAAAAAAACACACGATCTGTGACAACAGACGTATTATATAAGAAAAAAGCTCTTAATTTTAAATTGATCAAACACAATTCATCAGAAACCTGTATAATATCAACGTATTGGTAATGACAATGACAGGCATACAGAACTCCCACATGTTTTATAATATCTTTGATATTGTCAGCAATATATTGTCTGACCTTGTCAGCAAATACAATTTATCATTAAGTCAAATGCTCATTGCTGACTGACGCTTTTCATACTAATTGTAAGTCTATTATTTATACATTGAATTGACGACGGATATTTCCGTTATTTCCCGATCATGACAAGGAGCACACGGTGGGTGTGACCGGTCAACAGGGGATGCTCATTCCTCCATGGCACCTGATCCCACCTCTGACGTTTCGGAGGTCCGTGTTTGCTCTGCTCCTATTTTGTATTGTTTTATGGACTTTGATATTGAATACTGTTCGTTATCTCCATCTCCTTCCTATATATTCCTATGTAAAAAATTGATTAGCCATTGTGGCCCCGCCCTACCCCAAAAGGTCATGATTTGAACAAACTTGAATCTGCACTACCTGAGAATTTTTCCACATGAGTTTCATTTTTCCTGGCCCAATGGTTCTGGAGAATAAGATTATTATTAAAAGATTTTTCCTATATTCCTATGTAAAACTTTGATCAGCCATTGTGTCCCCGCCCTACATTCGGGGGTTATGATTTGAACAAACTTGAATCTACACTACCTTAGAATGCTTCCACATGAGTTTCATCTTTCCTAGCCCAATAGTTCTGGAGAAGAAGATTTTTAAAAGATGCCATTCATTTTTCACTAATTCATAATTATCTCCCCTTGGAAGAGGGATTGGTCCTTCATTTGAACAAATTTGAATCCCCATCACCTAAGGATACTTTGTTTAGTTGAGTTTAGTTTAGTTGATATTGGCCCAGTGGTTCTTGAGAAGAAGATGAAAATGTGAAAAGTTAACGACGACGACGACGGACAACGGACAAATTTTGATCAGAAAAGCTCACTTGAGCCTTCGGCTCAGGTGAGGTAAAACGTGAAATTTTGAATATGACGTAAACAATAGTCACATTAAAAACATTAAATTAATATCTTCTGTGGTTTCAAAGCTAACATAAAGGTTGCTATAATTTTCGGATTGTGTATGATAAAAATTCAAATTGGGCTCTGAAAAATAAACTGTCGTTGATTTGATACTCAACAAGTTATAATTTAATTTAAGTAGTAACACGTCATTTGATTCGATGAAATATTTAGTATATGTCGTATAACATATGCTGCCTACGTCACTCTGAGTTACGTCATAACTCCGCATGACATTACACTTAGTTTTAAAATATGCTCGATTCGAGGCCATTTTTAAAGTCTGATTAGGGGAAAAAAAAACGGGTTTTTGAGGGGAAAAGGGGGGGGGGGCGTTTACGCGTTCTTTTAAACCGCTCCGCGGTGTTATAGAGGGTAAACTGTCCCAGTTATTTTATATCGTATAACATAGGTTAAAATAAGCTTCATTCCTTAAATAACAATTCAAATTAGATCCTTTAAACATTCCAAGTTTTGATCAAATTAATATAGAAAGGATCCCAATTGCCAATATCCTCATCAATTTTGTAACTCTTTATTAAGTTTTTGTGCCAATGAAAGAAAACATACCGTGACAAAATAAACAGAATCGTGCGCAGTTTGTGACTGACCACTTCCTGTACGTCACACATACGTCACCACTATAATCAGCACAGTTTCCGATTCTATCAATACATGGACCTTAAATGATGAAGAACATTTCATTTGATATTTGTAATATATATGTATTAGTATTATTTAAAGTCTGAAATATTATATGTACAATAAAAATTTTAATTTTGAAACCATGGCTGGATTAAACAGCATTTTTGATTATTAAAAAAAAAAACTTAAAGTTTACAAGGTGTGACAAGCTTTGTAAAATATAACACCCAAATAGTCAAGTTTCACTGTAAAACTATGGGAAAGTATTAATGTCTATTGAGGTTACAAAATATAATGAAATTGACAGACCATATTTATTTCGATAGTTTACATGTATCAGAAATTTATTTACAATTGCAGATGTATGTTAGATAACATACCACTGGAAATCGGAGGTGGTGTTGCGTCTGTGAAAAAAATAAAAGATCCTTATTTTAAATATGCATTTTTTCAAATTAACCCAAACATGTAGATCTGATTTGTTTTCAGACATCTTATCACATAACACAATGCTTCATGCATGTGAACTCTCTGCAGTTTGTGCCATATATGATTTGGACGTTAACTAAAAAAATATTTAAAGCTTTTCTCTTGAATTGAATCACACTGTTATAACAAAAATTTTCATTCCATTATTCATACATAATCAACCATTTCAATGTTCAAGCATTATGATCTTTATTCTACATTACAATGCATGTAATTGTATATTGTCATTTTCAATTAATAAAGTGTCAATTTTTTCCTCAAAATTACATTCGTATGTAAAAGATAAATATCTTTATTCTAATTAAATAAAATTATCTGAAAGTAAAAGCTATTTTTGACCATACATGTCGTTGATGAGGCCGTCGTCGGTTTTGTCGAAGGCTGTGTTGTTGGTGATGTTGTTGCAGACGATGAAGTCACAAGTGTCGTCTGTGTTGTGGGTGTTGTCGCTGTTGTTTGTTTAGATTGGGGTGTAACAGTTGTAGATGTTGTAATGGTAGATTGGGTCGTCATCGTGGTTGTTGATTTGCTGTTGGTTGGGGAGGTTGGTTTTGATGTCAACATTGAAGTTAGTTTCTGAGATGTTGACGGGCTGAATGTTACAGGGGGTTCAATAGTGCTTAAATACCCTTAAGTGACAAAATATTGTATGCATGAACATTAATTTAAATAAAAGCTTTCAATGAATGTTTTGAAAAGAGAAAGATTGATTATTTGGCATGCTATTGAAAAGAAAAAGAAGGATAATTAAGTATGCTCATGTTGGAATTGAAGATTAAAATTGTGTTTTTATTAAAAGAAATAAATATCAAGCAGTCAGTATACAAAGGGAAAATTAAAATATTTGTAATATTTCAATGTAATTGATATGCAAAAATCTTTTAAGAAAGTTTGTTATACGATATCAAAAGACAACTTAAGTAGTATATTAATCTCTCTTGTACCTACCTTCACAGTAAGTGTTCTGCACAAGGCTATGTATAGACGATAGGTTGGCGAAGCTGTCCACCATAAACACGTGGCCACTATTACTGGCTATATCCAGTAGTTCACTTCTCAGAACGTTTCCTCCTATTCCAATAGCGTATATCCTTACACCGGCATCTCTTAATTTCTGGGCCCCCAAGGAAGTAGCACTATGATTCTGGGATTGTCCGTCAGTTAAAACGAAAACGATGTTTGTAGCTGATGGTCTATCTCCGCTTCTGTTTGTAAAAATGTACTGTTCTGCCAGTTGGAAAGCAAGATGTGTGTGTGTTTGTCCAAAAACATACGGAATCTATGATAATTGGAAAAAATGTGCTCATTGTCCTAATAAACTAAATGATACATAGGCCTAGTATAATTAAATTTAGACTTTAAGTTTAATGGTGCCTAGACACATATTTGAAGTTAATATTTTCTCCAATTTTCTGTATAATATCAGGACCTATATATTGCAGTAGCATTTCACACGAAAATATGATAAATATCTTTTTTCCATCTCGAAGAAATTGAAACTTCGATATTATAGACGTTTTTTTTTTTTTTTTTTTTTTTTTGCACATTGTTGTACTTTTACAAATTTTAATTTTATTCTAAATACTGAAGAAAAGTGGAAATTTTATTGTGTATCAATGAAAAATATTAAACTATAATACAGGAAATTCATAGTAGAAATGTTCGAAAGTAAAATACCCTCACTAGTATCGTCAGTCCGTGCTCAGTAATCTGTACGGATTTTAACAAATTGATACACCCGTGAAACATTAACTGTTTTTGTAAATAGGGCACGAGCTCCGTTATTGTTAATGTTTACGATTCACCGGGTGTGTTTAATTGTTAAAGTCTGCACACACCACGGAGCACGGACTGACAATAAACTGTGAGCGCATTTTACTCTGAATTTTTTAGATTATAATTTTAATATTTTTATTATTATACCAAATATTCCGCTTTTCTTACGTATTAAGAATAAAAATATAATTTGTGAAAGTGCAAGAACGTGTCAATCAAACTCGACCAGAAATTCAAGGTTTCAATATGAAATAAGATTTTTATTATATTTTCTTGTGAAATGCTATTGCAATATTTAAGTCGTAATATTATACAGAAAATTTGAGAAAATACCAATTTCAAATCTGTATCTTTGCACTTTTAAAGGGCTTATTTCCTAATTTAAAAAGTTGCTGTATGACATACAGTATACAGTATACTACGAGGGTTGATTTAAAAGGTCATACGACACGTTCCTCAAATATATATCCTGTTACTCTTGGTATTATATTTACAGTGTACATTTGTCATTCTCTTCTGATGTCTACATTGTTTTCAAAATGTTTTTAGATATAAGTACACCCAAAATTGTGATATAGGCCATTCAAGAGATTTCCCATAAGAAATATGACTCCGTGGTATCTCGTCCAGATGCCTGGTTAGGTACCCTAATTTTTTGTGAGGAAACTTATTTAACGTGTGACCTTAAAAGGAATGTCACAACTTCGATAAAATTGCTACGTAAAACAACAAAGTTATTAATGATGAAAGCAACATTTATTTCAAATCAGATCTGAAAATTTCAATTAAACATGATCTATACTTTTCAAAAAATATCGGATTATATACAGAGTGCGATTATGATAGTCGCCGCACCTAATAACGTCGTATGATGGAAACACGCCGTCATACACTTAAACGCTTCCCTTCGTTTCATTAAAAAAATATTTGAGATTCACGAACACGTTCACAAATTTCACTTTTTTAAATGAAAACTTGGTACCCATCGTATACTCACTCTTTTCATAATTAATGCATCTGTCAAAATTGTTTGAACAGTAATAGGAGACAAACTTAAAATTTTACATATCGCTCTAATCGTCTGTCTTTTTTAACAACGTCACACACCGTTGAACGTTTCCGTTCGCCCTCCCATCTCATTTCCTTGTTATCTGCTTAGCATTAATGACCCATCACCCACCCAAAATCGCTGAAACCATCTAAACAAGTCTCTATTTATATTCTTTCCCCTGTGAGTCTGGTGCTGGCGATTTCTCCATTTTGAAGGAAATTCGTTGTGGCGGTTTTTTTTCCCATTTCGACATTGCCTTTTTTAATGCATCGGAGTTAAACAACGATATTTTTTTTAATCAAAAATGATGCAATGATGTCATATAATTTTCAAATTAAGACTAGAAAATGATGTACATTTTTGTTTTTTAAAATAATGGGCGATTAGGCGCTTTTAAAAGATGCTTTTTTATGTGTTCGTCTTTTTTATTCTAAAAAAAAAAAAAAAATCTTAATTTGTGATAATGTTGACCGTCGTTTTTCGAACAAATCGTTCGGATTCTAAGACACAGCAACGGAAAGAAGAAACAGCGTAGATTTTAATGTAACTTAAAAAAGAGCAACATAGAAAAACTTAATTTGACAAAAATTGCTTCCATCATTAAATATTTGAATTTCTTGCCTATTGGAAAACTCATAAAGGCCTAACCTTCAATGTATTTTTTAAATATAGAATGATTGAATTATTCACGAAATATTTTTTGTTGGTAAAATTTTCTTGAAATATGTGCATTTTCCCCCGTCTATGTGCATTGTGATGAAAGAAACTTGCATTTTAAAATTTTAAACTCTACTCATACATGTCATATTCTGTCAGAAATATTTGAAAAAAAAACCAGATGTCGACTTGCATATTTTATATCTATGCTACAAAGTTCTCCAAGGGACGAAATTATAGACACGAAAACAAGGCGATAAAAAACTCACCATAGACACTACATGGCCTAGTGTTTGTTAATCAATATGACTAAAATAAGCTTTTAAAAAATACATGTATCAAAAAATTATGAAGAAAGTTTTCAGCTCAAAGTCCTTCTTCTCCTTTAGCATGAAGGAAAAAATTAAACTAAAACTGCTTTTTAGCTACAGAGAATATTTATTATCAATACACTAAGTTACTTACTTTTTGAATTGCACTCAAAAGCTCTGTCTTGTTTTGATGAGTATGTAAATAAAAGTAACCACGTGCATTATCAGAAAATGTCCCAACAGAAACTTGTACATCATTTGGTCCAATGTCTAGATCATTCACGAAGCCTGCCACAAAATTCCTCTCTTTTTCAAAGTCTTTGATTCCAATGCTAGTAGAAGCGTCAAGCACGAATAAAATATCAGCCGGTGTTTTAGCACAGGCTGGAAGAAAAAGTAGCATTTAGAATACACATTGCAAAAATAGGAGCAGAGCAAACAAGGGCCTCCAAAACGTCAGAGCTGGGATCAGGTGCCATCGAGGAGTGAACATCCCCTGCCACACAGTCACTCCCGCCATGTGTCCCTTGTCATGATCGGGAAATAACGGAAAAATCAGTGGACAATTCAGTGAGTACATAATGGCCTAAAATTAGTATGAAAAAAAATCAGTATTTTACGTAGAAATAAATTGTATTTGCTGCCAAGGCTATTGTATCGATCACTGAACTAACGAAATGCTAAACTTAAACGAGACTGCTTATATTCTTGTTTAAGCAACTTGTTTTTCAATTACTAGTATAACTTCCATGTACCTCGTTTTAAAAATTGTTCATACTTAGAGATGCTGTTGCGTATCGAATCAATAGAGAGATACAAACCCAGTTTTTAATTCGATATTTTAATCGATGGCCAGATCGAACATTATAATATAATTTATCTTACCAGCAAGATCTGCATATGAAGAATCGTGGAGTGCAAATAGAAGGGAGGTTTGGAGAAGAATATTAACAAAACTATTTTTTGTTGTATATTCCATGAGAGAGGTTAAGTGTGGCAGCTTATCGCAATTTATATTCACACACAATAGCACTGAGTCCCAATTTATGATACTGCCCCTTTCCTATCAGCTCTGAAAATGCTCTATTTCTTTGGAGTATTATATCATTTCAGGAACCCAACATTGTCGTCTTTTCGGATAACAACAGCATGTTTTGATGTGTAAAATAACCGTTTATCAGGTATTTTTAGCGGGATGCTAGCTTTGGCTCATTTAAGCAGTCGTGTAGTAAGTTTAAAACTAAAATTTTAATCGCAAAATTTGCACTCTCATAATTATCACTAGTAAAAAGAAATATCACGAAAGTCTGATGTATAAGCATTTGGTATTCTATTTAATCAAGCTTTTGTGTAAATCGGTATTCCAACATATATTAAACATACTGAAACTTATGTAAAAGATGAATTTCCTTTCTTTTGCAATTTTACAGAAATCTGCATCCGCCAAAAAAGTTCTGCCAAAATTATTGGCACGTTTGAGCAAACAAAACGCCAAATTCTACACCCGCCAAAGAAACAGTAATCTAGTAAAGAAACACGCTATACGGTAGCATAACTTGATACCCTAGTAAATTCGAGTTAAAATTTATTTGCAATTCGACAACAATTTGACAGAGCATACTGATATTCGTTCATGAACGTGATGACTTTAACTTTTCAATCGTTAACTTCTTTTTATGCAGCAATATACCTTCGTCACCTGCATATGGGGTTTATATCTCTCAGTTGATTAGATACACAAGAGCATGCTCTACGTATTTTAAAACAATTTCTAAAACGATGAAGGTTATTGACAGGCAAGTCGATAAAAAAGGAATATCAGAAGTTTCGTTCAAAGTTATCATTTCGTAAGTTCCATGGTCGATACGATGTCCTTGTCAGCACATACAAGGTTTTTCATATTTACTGTTAGATCATATCGTCGACGGATTTTTCCGTCATTTATATGACCGATCGACAGGGGATTCCCACTCCTCCATGGCAACTGATCCCAAATTGAATCTTTTGGATGTATGTGTTTGCTCTGCTCTAAATTTGATTTGTTAAATTGACTTTTGAGGTTGAATACTGTTCGATATCTCCATTTATTTCAAATATTTTTTATATAATATATGAAATGCCAAATTTTCAAAATATTAAAAACTGGAATTCGTCAATACGCTTTGAAAAATCCATTAATAATATGATTCTTGCACCAATTCAATTCAATTAATGATTTTTTATACTTGTAAAAGATATGCCTAATTTACAACATAATGTACCAAACTTTGCATGCATTAATTCCATTGTTTAAGTTAATTCTTAAGATTTAATAAATTGATTTTTGATATTAGTGAATTTTCTTTCTTTTAATTAATAAAATATATGTGATTATTAAAATAAATTACAACTGTTTCTTTCATTACTGAAGAGATTTGATTAATTTGCACAGACATTGTAGAACTGTTCCTTTGAAGTGAATAACTGTTTTTAAAAAAATAGTTATTGCACACAACAATTCAATTATTTCTCTATTCAATTGAATCAATGAAATGTGAAGATAACGAACAGATTCACGATCAAGGTTCAGTTAAACAAAACAAATCGAGAGCAGAGCAAAAAATATTAGAGGTGGGATCAGGTGTCATGGTGAAGAGGGCATCCCCTGCGATAGGTTACATCACCACGTATTCACATGTATTCAATTAAAACATATGGAGACAACGAACAGTGTTCAAGATCAAAAATCCATACAATACAAAATAGGAGCAGAGCAAACACGAACCTCCAAAACACCAGAAGTGGAATCAGGTGGACTGAGCATCCTCTAGCTGCTGACCGGTCACACCCACGGTGTGCTCCTTGTCATAATCGGGAAATAACAGAAAATACCGTCGTTAATTCAATGTATAAATAATGGACTAACAACTAATATGAAAAACATCAGTCAGCATTTGACTTCAGTGATAAATTTTATCAATTCATATTATTTATTAAATTTATGGATGCAAAGATACATTTAGAGAGAGAGAGAGAGAGAGAGAGAGAGAGAGAGAGAGAGAGAAACTTTTAAATCAGTGATATGTTCAATCCATTCAACCCATCAATGATTTATGTGATCTTCACTTATAAATGGACTGTTGCTCTGTTTAAAAAAATATACAGGTTCACCTTGATATTAATTCCTATCTTAAAATTGATTCAAATTCCTTTTTTAAAAATCGTCTGGAATAAAGTAAAGATATTTAAATGAATTATAGATGTGTCAAATTATCTTTACAAAGGCCTAAATTAATTTTGCGAGAAACACCCCCACCACATTGTTGAACCCAAATGCTTGTTGCGCGTCTTTTAAATTTAACTTTTCAGAGATAAGAATGTAGGCATCAGTTTTCTTCCTGATCCAATCAAATGATTTGTCAATCTGCTTGTCGAGTTCAACAATATGGTAGAATTATTTGTTGCAAAAATTTAGTTCCACTCTTTCTTTTAAAAATATAAACTTTAAAGAAGCAAAACATGCATTTGACATTTTTCTGTCATTCAATAGGTTTAGTAGTTTTCATCAAAGGCTTACCGCAAAAATATAATTAAACAAATTTTTAAATGAAGAATATTTTAAACGTAACATTCTGATGAAAAAGTAAATAAAAACTGCTCTTGTGTAATTTATTAGATTCTCACAAAACTTGACAACTGTTTTACCCCTTTTGTACAATTGTGTTAAATCAACCAATAATGATAATTTTTGGATTGGTAGCTGAAAAACAAAATCAGATTCTGAGATATATATCTTGAGCATTCTTTTTTTCAAACACGTATTGACAAATGAAACTTTTTAAAACACCAAATACAACAAATGAACATCAAATGACATTTTATTATGACAAAACAGGTCGATCTGAATTTACAAACATTGAAATCACTTGAAATGACAAAGAAGCAAGATGTATAATAAATCCCATTACTCACTGATTGTTGAGGAATATACTGAACTGGTAATACCAATCAGATTTGATGTTGTCTGGGAACTTTGTTCACTGGAGTCCCGTGTAATTGTTGGAGTACTTGTCACAGGCTCCGTTATTGCTATATATAGGTGTGGAAAGACATGGATATAACTTATATCTATGTTTGGAAGCATTAAATCAGTAACTAGTAAAACAACTCTTTTGAATGCAATCAGCACAGAAGAGCATCTAAATATATTTAAAAAAGTAAAAAAATTACTACGATTTCTAAGGAATGCCTGCTCCATATAACTGGACAATAGGTACAAATCTTCCTTAGTAAGACTTAATTTTTGTCTTCAGCATTCAATATTATATCTCTAATATATATTATTATATCTATTGAAATATACCTACGATTACAAAAATTACAAAACAGTGCACAATTATTTTCGGCGTAGGTTTGGTTTGTAAAACAAACTATAAGCCCAAGATCAGCACAGTCGTTCCTGACGTTTCGGCAGGGATTTTGAGTAGTTGATAGAAGGGAGGTCTTTGTATCCAGCGGCGACGATGGTGGTATCGAGGTTGTTGATGGTGGTGCTTCTGTGGTGTACTGAGTTGAGGCTGAGGTAGATGGCGACAAGGTAGCGGTGGTTTGTTTTGTGGCTGTCGTGGATCTTGTTTTGTTTGAGACTGTGGTAGTCGTAAAATTTGTTGTAGAAGATTGTAGTGAGGTTGTCGTTAAAGTAGACGTGTCAGATGTTGGTGATAGTGTGTTGTTTATAGTTGAGTTGGTTGAAGCTAAAAGGAAGAAAATAGGATTCATTGCGATAAATCCAATGGTTCAATCCAACCAGCATCTCCGTGAAAAAGGACACATTTCATCGCTGCATTGACTTCTTTCACCTTTACATAGCATGTTGGAATAAAATGTACATGCACGTACGTTTGCAAAACCGACAGAACTGTGGACATTGAATTGCTGCCCAGGATGTGTATTTGGCACAGATATCTGTTCCATATGTACCACAACTGGCAATTTTGTCCTCACAGACATCATAAACTCCTGAAAAATGACCTTGCATTTAAAAAAGCAAAATTTCCCCAAAAATCAAATTCAATTGTTTATTAATGTAAATAGTTATGCATGGATTTGTAACTTTTAAACGTTCCACAATTGAATTCATTCATCAGTAACAAAAATGGAAATTCCCTGAGAAATATACATAGCGGTCGAATTATCAAGAAATTAACCCACCTAACTTTCTTCAAGGATATTATCACAGAGAAAACAAGTAGAAATCGAAATATAAAGATTACCATCGCTGTCATTAGTCTTGCTTCAAATTTCCGCATCCTGAATGTGAAAAGTTCGACAATATTTATATGTTCAATGTCTGAGTACTTACTCTGTGTAGTTGAAGGTGCTGTCGTCGTGGTCTTGATTGATGTTTGTATTGTTGGTGTTGTAATTTTGTCTTCAAATGAAAAAGAATATTTGAAAGAAAACAACTTTTCCTTATAAAGACAAAATATGAAACTCTTTCTTAGATATGATTTTTAAAAAATTCTCCGAAGAGTTCGCATGGTAAAAATATGAAATCTTTCGTAATGAAATAATTAGACGAATCGGGTACAAACCATGACAAAATATACAGAATCTAGCACAGTTTTCTATTGCCCAAAGTCTGTAGTTAGTGCAGACTGTGTCTCCATAGGCAGCACAGTTTGAAATCTTGTCGACGCATGGTCCTGATATCAGGAAAAAACACATTTTAAAATGTTCTCTGTGGTTTAAAATTCTAATTCTGACTGAATGTTAATAACATTTTGTACTAAAACACTCATTTAAACATACTTCAAGACAATTTTTAGCTAATCAAAACATTATCATTTGAAATATGACCTTAGCATACCATTTGAATGCTATTAAATTTTTTGTCTTTCATGAGCGCCCATATTCTTGTTAATTCAGATAAAATGTGCCATATTCTTTATTCCAATAAAATCTCTTTGATCTATCTTATTTCTACGTGATAACTAGATGTCGTGGATTCACCTTCTGAGATGTGTTGTGGGACAGGTCCTAAAGTTAAAAATAAAGATGAGGAAATTATAAAATGCAACTTTAATATCAATAAAAATTATTTGAACACATATACATCATTACAAAATTTTGTCTTACCTTTTAATGTTGATGTTTTTATCGTCGACGTTGTCGGTTTATTTGTATTTAAAGGTAGAGTGGTTGTTGTCATTGGTAAAAATGAAATTGATTTAGTTGTTTGAATGGTTGTCATTTGTTTTGTTGGTGAAACCTGTGTGTGAACTTTAAAAAGAAAGAAAAATATCTTAAACAAACAAAATCACGATTAAATTCTTTTGATTTCATGTTTTAAATTATTACATGTAGGTTGTAAATAGATTTTGCTGCAGCACCCACATTGACAAAATCCACAGTAGTCAGGGCAGTTCATTTGCATCCACGCTACGTAAGAAGGATCCAAGCATGTGCTCTTTGAAAACTTATAACAACTCGAAATCTTGTCGATGCACAATGTTCCATTAATAACTGAAATATTAGAAAACCAAAAAGTAAAACAGCTGAAATTTACACAATAAATTTGCAACTACACGTTATTTTCTTGAGTAGTAAAATAACTGAGAAGAAAATATTGCAAGAGGAAAACATCAAATGGCGGATACAAAAGTGTTTGTTTAAAGGTAAACTGACTGGTATTCTACACATGTGTAAGAGGAAGATCATCGCTTCTCATCTGAAATTAGCATTGAGAGTAAAATTATGATATAAATCCAGTTCAGCCATATATTTCACTTTGAAACTGCTAATACATCAGATTCTTAGTATATCTTTAAAAATGATTTGATTCATGATTAATTTTCTTAATTCTTGTTCTGAAATACACGCTTAAAATAAGTTACCATCACAATACGTTGCCTGCACTAGGTGCTGTATGGATGGGAGATCGGAAAAACTGTCAACAGTAAACACGTGCTCATGATCCGTTGCAATGTTGATCAATTCACTCGTAGAAACATGTCCGATTCCAATAGCAAACACCTTAGCCCCAGTGCCTTTGAGATGCTGTGCTGCCTGGTGTGTCAGATAAATATTATAGGATTGTCCGTCTGTCAGAATATAGACAATGTTTGGAGCTTGAGGGCGGTCGCCATTTTCTGACGTGAATGTGTAATGCTCAGCCATATCCAAAGCAAAATGGGTGTTTGTGCCTCCGGCTGTATATGGTATCTGTCAGAAAATAAAACGTAAATAAGAGTTTCAGGGATATTGACCTGCTGGTATCAGCACCTTATGGCAATTTTTACCAAGGAGGAATAAGGATTCCCTATCGACCAGATATTCCTCCGTAAACTTCTTGTATTGACCAGGTTAAACCCCTGTCACACCGGGACTGCGTCCTCACGGCGATTGCACGGCGTCCTCAAAAAATGCAAAACGCCGAGGTGATCGCAGGAGAGTCTCCTACAGCGCCGTGACAACGGGGCGAGTTCTCCACTGAACGCCGTAGGGTCGCGTAGGGTCTCCTAGAACGCCAGGGGACGGCGATCACTTTGGGCACGCACAAAGTACGCGCCGTGTGATCGCGGTCTGATAAGAACGCAGCAGAAACGTAGTATGATCGCCGTAGCAGCACGGTGAGATCTCCAACAAAGTAGTGGGAGCTCCGCACGAACGCCGTGAAGACGCACATGATCGCGGCGCGAATTTAACGCAGTGATAGTAGACTGCACTTCCTCGGAGACCTCACGGAGATGTAGCGGAGTCCTTGGAGATATCACTGCGTTTTTATCGCGTTTTTACGGCGCTTCTAATGAGATTTATCGTCTTGTGATTTTTTTCGACTGCGATTATACGACGACAGCACGGAGTTGTCACGGCGATCATCGCGCTCCCATGGCGTTTCTACAGCGTCCGTTGGCGATCACAATGCGCTTTCACGGCGTTGTTAGAGCGTTGTCAGCCAGATCACAAAACAAGAGCAGTGGGATCATATTTGAACAGCAATACTTCCAATGTATTTGTTGCACTTGGAGCATTTAGTGGAAAAAATGGAAAAGAAAATTACACCAGAACTTATTCAGTTGTTTCATTTAAATTTTGAAGAAATTTTTTCAGTGTGTATATTTTTTTTTACATTTATAATAAAATCAAAGAAAATCTAACAATACATCTGAACCGATAAAATTGAAAAAAAGGAGTTTAATCACAAAACTATTAATAATTTAGTACTAAGCTATTTAAATAGAACATTTTTAATTTTTAAGAATATTTCTTGGCATGATTAGAAGTCTTTTCATCAGGTAACTTGAATCTTTAAACAAAAATGTTTTACATTCCTTCTGAATATATATCAATGAGTATAGAACGCATTGTGAACGTATTTTGAACGCAGCCAGTGCAGTGAGAACGCCGTGAACACGAGATGAAAACTCCGCGGAAGCGCAGTCAATAGCCGATAGATCTCCGTGGGAACGCAGTAGAACGCCGTGAGATCGCCGTAGAATCGAGTCCGTTGCCATAGGGACGGCGTGACATCTTTATATTGTGAAAATTTTACAGAAATTTGTGCAATTTTCCTGCGATTCCACGGCAATTTTAAAAACTTAACAACCCAGTTAGGACTCCGTGTAAATCCAGCTTGGTGTGACAGGGTCTTAAGCGAGAGGTACATAGTATAAAAGCAATTGCCTTACTCAATTGCAAACTATATTATCAAAAGTAATATGAAATCAACTCATTTGTCAATAGCCTGCATCGGTTAAGAATTTAATTGATCGTATTTGCAAAATAATATTGTATACCAAAGAGGAAGGTAGACATGATAGATAACTTTTCAATCATCAGCTTTTCTCACGGATGTACGTAGCAATAAACCATTTCCACCTACATGTTGGACTTGAATTTTTCAGTTTACACAAGAGCATGTCCTATGCTCGAAAAAGTTTAAAATGAGGAAAGTTATTGACAAACAAGTTAATGAAACAAGAACATCAACGATCTCGTTTAGAGTCGTCATTTAACAAATCCTATTGTCGATACAATAACCTTGCAATTGACAGCAAATAAAAACTATCATTAGTCACATTGTGATGGACGTTTTCCATACTATTTTAATTCCATTATTTACACAATGAATTTTTCACGGATTTTCCTTTTCCCGATCATGATAAAGGGCACACGGTGGGTTTGACCGATGGGCAGATGATGTTCACTCCTCTATGGCACCTGATCCCACCCCTGATGTTTTATAGAGGTCTGTATTTAATCTGGTCTTCATTTTTATTATTTGAGCTTATACACTGTTAGATATTTCTATTCATTTCTGCAAAAAATATTATGTTTTATTTTTGCAATTTTTTTTCGGATGTAACATTTTTCAATCTATAGCAAAAATTCCACCTTTGCTTCAAAAACATATACGGACTAAAAAAGAAGAGCTAACAATTGAAAAAAAGTTTATCTATTACTTACCCGCGCAATGGCATTCAGAAGGCTGTATTGGTCGTGATAGGAGTTAAGTCGAATGAAGCTCCTAGCGATTGTGGAGAATGTTCCCACAGAAACCTGGGCGTCATATGGTCCGATATTCAAAAATGTGACAAACTTGGACACAAAATTCTTCTGAAGATCGAAGTTATCAGATCCCTCACTTCCAGAGGAATCCAGTAGAAACAGAATGTCTGCTGGCGCCGCTTGACATGCTGAAAATCTTTTAGATTTTAGGGTCGACTATTTGATTCGGTAAGGAATAAAATGACTTTTTTTTCCAGAGTGGTTAATATTTTTTTCATAAAATTATATTATATGCATATTACTTTTATAAAATAACATATATACCTTCAATTTCAAGATGATGAGGCCATGTTTAAAATGGCGTTTGTGTGCATTAATTCTCCAGACTCGGAGTAAAAAAAATAGTCTGTAGGTAGAATGCTGTTTTTTTTTTTCTTTCTAGAAAATTTCAGCATATATCTTAACTGGATGAGAAAATTCAAGGGTAAAAAATTTTTACTAGAGGACAGAGGTTAAACAAATGTTAACTTTTTGTGTTGCTGGAGATTCTTCCTAAAATTGACCTGTGTCATCAAGACATCAATATATAAATCAGATAAAAGTTAACAATTCTACTCGACAGTGACTACTATGAATGACGATGGTACAAACCTTGTGATCGACGAGGCAACGTATGCGTATAACACTGCTGAATAATACCCAGAATGGTTATTATTAGAAATATTATTCCACTTATTCCGATCATAGTCTCCTCTGTTTATCACCAATTTAAAGGTCAGTTTATGATAAGAATATAGGTTAATATAAGGCCATGATAATTGTGAACCTTTCTAAAAATTTATTTTATTCCTGTACATTTTAAGAAGACTTTGCACAACTGTAGGTGTATGTAACATGTAGAAATGATTATAAATCTGTTGCGGTGGCGGGTTTTTAAAAAAAAACATATTAAACGTTTGGAAATACATTTATCTAAGGTATTGGATCCAAACTATATTATATAATTTGATGAAGTATTGTGATTTGATTCAATGACAATTTTCCATTCTTTTTTATTTTCATATTAGCTATCAACAGATATTGGACAAAGACATTGGCATTGAAAGTTACTCATGAAAACTAAAAGAAAAAACATAATAAAAATGGAAAGTGTTGTTCTTTGATAAACAATCGATTTCAAACTTAATTTTTTTTTAGTTTAATATATAAAGAATAAATTCAATTTTCTTTTCTGGAAATATTATATCATTTTTTTTCAACGAAGATAGAAAAGTGTTCAAGAGGAAGTCAAACGAAAAATCGATCACTTTTAGGTCAAGGTTTTAATCAATATCATAGGCAAACATTGACTTTTCACGAGGTCCGTGAGAGCTTCATCTTTGCGAATATTTCTTGTCGCGAACCGGTCCTTAACGTCACTCTTTCTATAAACAACAGATTCTATAAAGGCTTGATCGCGAAAACTAATCGTCGCAAAATAGTTTATCCCCCAGTAAACCGAAAAATAAAGCCGTCGCGAATAAAAGTTGGTTATGCCATGAAATATATGTAGATAACGAATAGTATTCAAGCTCAAAGTCCAATAAATAATACAAAATTGAAGCAGAGCAAACATCCAAAACATCAGAGGTGGGATCAGGTGCCATGTAGGAGTGAACATCCACTTCTGACCGGTCCCACCCGCTGTGTGCTCCTTGTCATGAACCAATCAATTCAAATTAAAGTATAGAAAAAGAAATTTCGGTAGTGCGCTTGTTCCATGATTGGAAGGTGTTCGGTTCAAACCCTGGCCTTCAAAATTTCAAACCCTTCACCGGTGTATGATCTATGATAATAGTGTATCTTCGTTTGTATTTGTAAATATTCGCCAATTAAAAGGCATAGTATATTGTACATGATAAGTATTTTTAATTTCTTTCTTTCAACTTTCATTACTGGAAAATTCCTCTCCAGAATCAATTTTGTTTCATATGAAACACACATTGGGCTATTATGATAATAAATACTGTACATATTAGTACTTTAAAGTGCAATGAAAAGTTTTGAACATGTATTTGAAAGTTCAAGTTCATTTATTTCAATAATAGCTACATGAGGTCGAGTATATAAATAAGATGAAAAAAAAATGAATATATGATACATTTACAAGAGCATAAATGAAAGTCTTATACATATGTACAAGGTAAAACAATAAACATACAACGAGAAAAGAAAAGAATGGGATGGTCATATTTTAATTATGGAGGACAGACAGAGCAGAAATAATGTCAAACTTCTTAAATCAATTACAATTTTATAAATGTTGTTGAACATGTTAAAAGAAAGTAATTTAAAAAGAATTAAGTCTGCTTCCAAAATATTTTATTTAAGACAATGTAATTACACAGGTAAATGCATTCTACTGTTTTTCTTTTTCCATCCGAGACTTCATCTTTGTTTCAGCAAAATGTTTCAAGAATGTCATGGTAGATCTATAGGATTCCTAAAAAAAATGATTTTACATACGAGTCTGGTGCTTTTAGCTTATCATGTCTCGATTTTAATGATTCAGAAAGGATTAGGACGCCTTTACCTTGTTAAGAAAGTCCACATCTTCCTTTTCGTAGTCAAAGACCGTTGTCCCTACATAATGAGTATTGATGCCAACTGTTCTAGACACATCTGCTGACTGACGGAATACAAAATCGTTAGCCAAGATAGTAAATACATGTATTAAAAATATCATTAAGGTTTTGACAACAGTAATTTTTTTGTAAAATCAATTTTAAATTAGCCCAAACTGTGTAAATGATTGAGAGTTGCAGTCTTACCATATAAATATTTCTTTGCAGAATTCTGTAAGCACTCAAAAAAATACTTACACTGATTCCCACTTGCGTGACGTTACAAGATAGTCCTGTATAAATTGCCTGAACAAGATTCAGCAATGTCGTCACTTCCTCTCTTTTAAACCCGTGGCTGCAATTTACTATTGAAAATCCATTTTCCTCAATGAACATGACGACTTCACGAAAATTCAACTAAAATGCATTAAAAGTTGAGGATGATATGTGTGGACATCGCCTTGAAAAATAATGATTTTGCCAAAAATGGACCGAAGGCGTACCTTGCCATTTCCATCTTTATCCAAGCGATTAAGAACATCCTCCACAGTGACACCTTTTCCAAAAAGGCGTTCTTTTTCACTTTCAGTGAAACTTTTCTATGAAACACAAACATGTAGCTTCAGTAATAATCTCATAAAAGTGTACCTTATTTTAATCCATTTGTAAGTAAAGAATGAGTGACATAAAAAGAAATATTCACTTTATTATATTTCTTACAAAATCTGTAAATACACTCCAGCAAATATTCACTATAGTTAATTATAGTTTATCATAGTTCATAGTTTGACCAGTACTAGCCAGCAGGAACTGCTCACTGCTACATGGCACCTGATCCCACCTCTGATGTTTTGGAGGTGCGTGTTTGCATGTTTTGCTCCTGTTTTGTATTGTTTAAGGACCATTGTTTAATGGACTTTGGAGTTTGAATACTGCTCGTGATCCCCATATATTTCATACTTAAATACTTTTAGTTCTCCTAAAACCAGCTCATTCATTTATTAAATCTAATATCTACAATATTGATATAGAAATTGAGAGGTATTTAGTCTCTAGATCTAAACAAGAGGCCCATGGGCCACATCGCTCACCTGAGTACCTTAGGTGATGCAGTTCTTTACCAGATTCCCCCTCTTGCTATACCTATCATGCCCAACAACCCCCTTCCCTTTTTTATTTTAAAACTTTAGAATCTACACTACCCAAGGATGCTTCCACGTAAGTTGCAGCTTTCCTGGCCCTGTGGTTCTAGAGAAGAAGGTTTTTAAAGATTTGTTCTATATTTTTCTATGTAAAACTTGGAATTCCCTATTGTGGCCCCGCCCTACCCCCAGGGGTCATGATTTTTACAATTTAATATCTACACTACCAAAGGATGCTTCCATATAAGTATCAGCTTTCCTGGCCACGTGGTTCTTGAGAAGAAGATTTTTAAAGATTTGTTCTATATATATTTCTATGTTAAACTTGGATTCCCTATTGTGACCCGCCCTACCCCTGGGGGTCACTATTTTAACAATTTAATATCTACACTACCCAAGGATGCTCCAACATAAGTTTCAGCTTTCCTTGCACAGTGGTTCTTGAGAAGAAGATTTTTAAAAATTTGTTCTATATGTTTCTATGTAAAACTTGGATTACCTACTGTGGCCCCGCCCTTCCCGGGGGGGTCATGATTTTAAAAATTTAATATCTACACTACCAAAGGATGCTTCCACATAAGTTTCAGCATTCCTGGCCCAGTGGTTCTTGAGAGGAAGATTTTTCAAGATTTGTTCTATATATTTCTATGTAAAACTTGGATTCCCCATTGTGGCCCCACCCTACCGCTGGGGTTTATGATTTTAATAATTTA
>NW_026931923.1:0-4961 GCF_032062105.1 Saccostrea cuccullata
CAAATAAAACATAGGGATTATTGAAAAATTATTCACTCTTTCTTAATTCACGGATTTACTATCACCATGAAATGCGAATATTAACACCGCGAGTTATTTTCCCCCTATACAGTACATTGGAATACCATACTGTACAAAATCCTTACGGCGTGTTCGTTGATAAAAGCGCAAGCCCCTGCCCCTTAATGCTGTCTCTTGGTTGGTGTTTTGAAGGCAAAGGTTGGACAAGTAATTAACATCAATTATCAAAAATATAAATTAATGGGAACTAAAATATTTTTTGTTGTTGCTGGTTTTGAAAGATTTGGGCTGAACTTATGTGGTAAAATTAAAAGTGAATTTTTCTTTATAAAAGACCCATCAATAATTATTATTTGAGATGTTTTCTCTAAGTCAGCGAATCATTGGACTATTTGAACTCCATTGATATATTTTAAATAAATATCAGAAAAAAAAAATAAACTGAACTTTTTAATGAAAAAAAATATTTTACAACAAATTAAGCACATATATACGTCAGAACGGCAATACAATACCAAGTTATTGCGTATAAGTAATTCATGTTTTTATTACGTCGCTATAACGTCGACGTCGCTACAAGAGAAAATTTTATAAAATACGACGTCAGCTGTGTAAGTGATGCATACTTTGAATACCTGTAAATCCGTAACGGAGCAAGATACACCTATAATATTTACAGGTTATAATCACCTAAGGTTCTACATCATTTTTCAAGAAAAAAGTCATTTTCGAAAATTTTTGACATAAGGGGGGTTTTTGCTTGGAACGGCTCATATAATCAATGAAGTCCCGCCCAAGCACCAGAACCCCTGGCTCTGGGGCCATAAAAATTACAATTTTGGAAGAGGCACTCTTGCTCATCATAACTATATGCTTAGTTAATTTAATACCCAGAAGCAGAGAAGAAGATTTTCAAAGAATAAATGCATTTTCACTATATAATCAATAGAGCCCCACCCTAACACCAGAACCCTTGACCCTGGGGTCATATAAAATTCACAATACTGGAAGAGACACTCTTGCTCATCATAACTATGTACTTAGTTTATTTTATATCCAGAAGCAGAGAAGAAGATATTTAAAGAATTAATGCATTTTCACTATATAATCAATAGAGCTCCGCCCTTGCACCACAACTCCTGGCCCTGGGGTCATAAAATTCACAATTTTGAAAGAGGCACTCTTGTTCATCATAACTATGTACTTAGTTAGTTTATTTAAAACCCAGGAGCAGAAAAGAAGATTTTCAAAAAAAAAATAATGCATTTTCACTATATAATCTATAAAGCCCCACCCTAGCACTAGAACCCGTGACCCTGGGGCCATAAAATTCAAAATTCCGGAAGAGGCACTCTTGCTCATCATAACTATGTACTTTGTTAGTTTATTTAAAACCCAGGAGCAGAAAAGAAGATTTTCAAAAAAAAAAAATAATGCATTTTCACTATATAATCAATAGAGCCCCGCCCTAACACCAGAACCCCTGACCCTGGGGCCATAAAATTCACAATACTGGAAGAGGCACTCTTGCTCATCATACCTATGTACTAAATAAGTTTATTTTATACCCAGAAGCAGAGAAAAAGATTTTCATAGAATTAATGCATTTTCACTATATAATCATTAGAGCCCCACCCTTACACAAAAACCCCTGGCCCCGGGGCCATCAACTTCACAATTTTGGAAGAGGCACTCTTGCTCATCATAACTATGTACTTAGTTAGTTTATTTAATACCCAGGAGCAGAAAAGAAGATTTTCAAACAAATAATGCATTCACTACATGTACATACATGTAATCTATATAACCCCTCCCTATCCCTAGAATCCCTGGCCCTGGGGCCATAAAATTCACAATTTTGGAAGAGGCACTCTTGCTCATCATAACTGTGTACTTACTTAATTTAATACCCAGAAGCAGAGAAGATTTTCAAGGAATAAATACATTTTCACTATATAAACAATAGAGCCCCGCCCTTACACCAAAACCCCAGGCCCTGGGGCCATAAAATTCACAATTTTGGAAGAGGCACTTGCTCATCATAACTGTGTACTTAGTTAGTTTATTTAATACTCAGGAGCAGAGAAGAAGATTTTTAAGAAATAATGCATTTTCACTATATAATCTAC
Organism: Saccostrea cuccullata; assembly: GCF_032062105.1. Classification (NCBI taxonomy): domain Eukaryota; kingdom Metazoa; phylum Mollusca; class Bivalvia; order Ostreida; family Ostreidae; genus Saccostrea; species Saccostrea cuccullata. The sequence continues at coordinate 2,151 of NW_026931923.1, forward strand.
TAAGTATATAGCCCCATCCTAGCACTAGAACCCCTGACCCAGGGACCATGAATTTCACAATTTTGGTAGAGGACTCAATGCTCAATAAATTCATGCCAACAGTTTGCCTGCTTGATGTCCCGGAGTAAAGAAGAAGATTTTTAAAGATTGCAATAATTTGAGTATTTTTGGCCCCACCTAGGGGGTTCAGGTATAAATTTTTGATGAGATATATTCAAATATATTCTAGCACAAACATGGACACATTAAGAAATATAAAAAAAACTTGGTGAAAAAATTCCAAGTAGAACTGAAGTTATGAAATTATCAATGTTGTGAGTACTGCTGTTTTATGTAAGAAAATTTAACTATATAAGAGTATTCAATGATGGCACATGAAAGGGAAAAATCCGTTAAATATAGGTAAGTTTTTAAAGGATAGAGTATTTTTAATTCGGAAATATGGCAAACTATATATTTTCGGAAAGGTCTATACAAGTCCTAATTTTCTGGTTCCACGCCAGCTTAAAAATATCTAAGATGGCGGCAAAATATCCAATATGGCCGCCAATAGTCAAAATCGCCGACACAGTCTTATTGATAATGCTTTCAAAATCATGTAAGCTAGGAATAAAAAATGAATTTTTATTAATTCTTTACAATTTACTACTTATAAAAGATTTATTAAAATAGTGATCTTAATCAAATATGGTCACTGAAAGTCCGAGTTCTGTCTGGACATCACAAAGAAGAAAGATTCAATATTATGAAACTGGCAAAGATTGGAGAGAAAAAAGAATTTACTACAGTAAATTCACAAATTTATTTTAAATCTATATAGATCTTTAAAATACATGATATTAAATTTCCGGTATCAATAATAATTGTATATATTCAGTCTAAATTATCCATGCTTCCTGGACAAGTTAAGTTTATTCCAGACATCTGCTACTACCGGCGGGTACCATAATCATGATATGGAATGATCCTAGCATTTTCCCGAAGTCTAACTGTATATACTCACTGAAAAAAATAACCACAACGTATCATGTTCATAAACAAAATTATAAATATTTTTTTATAGTTATCAGTAAAACAATAAATTACATTTTCTTTATCACATTAGAACTTCGGGTTTTCCTACAGTATTTCAGAATTCAGAGGAAATCCTGGTTACGGAATCAAATTTGTACACTTATATCAGGGACCGTTAGTATATAGGTTCCTGTTTATATGTAGCAGGAAATGACCATAGTTCTCATAGATTTTTTTCCATTACGTGTAATATTATTTAATCTCACATTTTCTATTTTTCTTTTGTGGTTTTACGATACAAAGTATGCATAAATTTAAAGGTACTTAGACACTGTTCAAAAGTTGCGTCGGGGTGACGACTTTTGAGTGGAATCCGGGTGAATTATTTTCCGAAATGATTACAGAACTACAAAATTTAGATGCGAAATTTTCTCAGCTTTCTAGTAGTGTATGTTGCATAAAATTTTTTCGATTACTTACCGTAGTAAAATTGACCTCTTTCCTTTGAAACGAAAATACATAAACTTCTGCACATTGCATTAAGATGCAACAATAACAATGTTAATCTTCAAAATGTAAGCTTTCCATTGATAGGTCAATGTTGTCAGTTCCTTAAAAGTCGTACATAAAATTTCAGGTTTAGAAGGTAGTAAAAACGTTATATTTTAAGAAAATTAATTTGAAAATGAATAGGCTTCGTCCTTTTATAATGCCACACAAGTATGTAAAGGCTGAGAGTGGTTAATGCAAAGGTTCTCTGTAAATCGTGCCCACAAGCTATAACGGACACACTAACACACACACACACACACATACGCACATTCGCGATGCTATATCCCAGTTGCGCGAGGGGATATTAAAGAGTATCTGTAACTTGATTTTAAAGATAGACACCACACAAACAGAATTCCTGTAAGAATATCTTTCTAGTCATTTGTCCGACTCTCTCTCACTCTCTCTCTCTCTACATGTATCTAGAGTCTATAGTATGTCGTAATTATTATATGAATAACATTATTTCTAATAAAATACATTTCTGCTACAAGACCATACATGTTTCTTTTTTAATCAGTGAAAGTAATATATAATTTGGGCCCATGAATTTCACAATTTTGGAAGAGGACTCAATGCTGATTACAATCATGCCAACAGTTTGACTGCTTGTTGTCAAGGAGTAAAGAAGATTTTTGAAGATTGTATTAATAACACTGCAATTTAAGTCCGGACACGACAAAGTCCGGACTTTTAGGTACCCTTTCGAAAAGACCTACATTAGATTTTTTCTATATTTTGATTGGATTTTTTATTCTGACCTCATCATGTCAATCTCAACTTCCACATTGTAGTAGTTTTCTCATAAACCTCTGTCAAAACCTAAAATCCCATGGGAGAATGGCGGGATTTTTCATCCCACCAAAATCCCATGGGAGAAAAAGTACTGTGGGATAATTTCTCCCACATGGGAAAAAAAATCCCACGGTTGTTGCAAAAATGGGATTATTTTTCCCACAGGACAAAATATCCCACTAATTGATGTCAGTATAGGATTTATCCCATATTTTTGGTATGTGATGGGAGAAATTATCCCACCAACCTATTAAATATATAACAAATCTGAAATAACCACAATAAGTAACCTTAAGCACCGTTAAGAGTGGTGTTTTATTTCTAGTGCCGAAGAATGTAACATGTAGTATACATGTAGTATTCTCAAAATATTTTTTTTTTTCATTATCATTTTTTGTTATTTACCCCCAATAAGGCATATTGTCTTGCTACTGATGATTTGTCGTCCAC
>NW_026931924.1:0-5033 GCF_032062105.1 Saccostrea cuccullata
TTAAAGAATACTTTAAGTAAAATCTCTACAATTTGCAAAAATCACACCAAGACAGAAAATATTTGCCTACGAAAAAGCATACACACTCTAAAAACAAAACAGAAAGAACAAAATCGATCATTTTCTTATACTTTAACAAAATTTTTCAATACGAGTGGGTCTTCCCTCCATTTTTTTTTTTTTTAGATAATCCTAAAAGTTTGCAACAAAATATACATTTTTTTGGTTTATAAAAACATGGAGCGAAGACCCACTATACTTAAAACGTTAAAAGTACACTTTTATGACAAAACATCATTCGCATCTTTCCGAAAAATACTTCAAGTCCATTAAGTAAAGGGTCATATCACAAACATGATTTAAATATCCGAAATTTTCATGAGCCATGTAGCATAGTGGTTAGCGTGTTAGTCGCAAAGCAGTATGATACGTCGGAAATCATCTTATATTTTTAGAAAAGAAAATATTTTACTAGATTTTTTTCTCTCAGTAGTTATTTTTTCTCATAATTTCATAAATTTTAATAATGAGAAGTTAATTTAAATACCCAATTCATATATTGAATATAATTTCTTAATATCCGACGCTATAGGCATTCTGCCCGCCTTGTTCACCCATCTTCTTTAGTTGTAACACGTCATTTGATTGGGTAAAAGTTTTAATCTATTTCGTATAACATAAATTGCCTCGTCCCAATGAGTTACGTCTAAAATATCATAACAAAAATCGCACTAAAATAAGATTGTAACACGTTTTTGTGTATTTGCACTCTTCGGCGGGGAGATATGACAGATGCGAGCTCTGAGCCACTAGGGTGACCTTTTAACCTGAACGATTCCCAGAATATACGATTCATTACAATGCGGTTGTTTGCGTGTTTATCTGAAGATGTATTTGGTTAGGAGGAAGAAGCAACCAATAAGATTAAAGTGACCAGAGTTTAGGTGTTTATATAAATTATCTACGGAAAAAAATATTTTAAGATTAAGCAAAAGATTGGAAACTATTCTAAAAGTGCATTAGAAATTTAAGAAGAACTCAAGGTCAGAATAATAGTTATTAAAATTCAAATCAAAATTTAAAGTAATTATTGCAAATTAGCGAAGGAGTTACAAATATGGAGATGTAAATCTACAAGCATAAACCCAGTATGAAATGAACGGCCGGGATAGACAGGATTTCAGTAGAAAGCTGAATCTTGACTGGCTGGGTTGCATTTCATACAGGTTGGGTAACATCGCCACTCCCCAACAGATGTTGGCCGCTCAGGTCCGAAAAACGCAAACTGCTTCAGGTTATGTTATACTTAAGGTTTTTCCTTAAATAATGAATTAAAATAACACCTAATTTTCATAACAACTCGTGCATAGGGAACCCATGGTCGTAGGAACCAGGGGCATCATCAGCCACCCCAATAATTGTGCCGATATATACATGTAGAATACTATAGAATGCTACAGAAAACTGGTTGCTAATGTTTTTGTCCCCTCAATAAAAACGTTTCATGCCTTTGTTTTGTTTGTTTGTTTGGGGGTTTTTTTTGTTTGTTTTTTTTTTTTGTTTGTTTGTTTGTTTTTTTTTTTTTTTTTTTTTTCAAGGAATATCTTTATTGTTGATGGTGCCCAAATGTGGCTGTGCCAAACACTTTCTACGGGCCTGGAACTCAATGATATTCTACCAAGCCTCTTTTTTTACAACTCCATAATATTTTAATAACAGTGAAGAAACTCCAGGATTACTATACAACAAATCTGTATTTAATTTTTAGAACTGGATCGAATATAGATACCTTGAAAGGAAATATATGGTGATAATAAACAGAATTCAAGCTCAAAAGATTATTCAAACAATACACATCAGGAGCCTTTATTGGGATAAAAAAATTACCAATACCAAAAGAATTAATACATACATTTTTTACACTATACAGATATATCCCACCTTAAATGTTAGTTCAGGTTTTTTGACATCATAGTTGGCATTTTTCTTTGTAATTTGTCATTTGTAAAACTACATGTATCTTGTAACAAAACATTTTGTTTGTACACAAAAGAACTCTAAAATTGATTGAAAAAGATGTTTGAGCTATTGATTGACAATATCACTGTAGATTTTTGACAGATCTCTAACTCGATAAAGTTAATAGATAGCGATTTTTCCTTCGCCAATCTCTCAGCACTTCGAAGGGAAAATTGAGGGGTCTTTCGAATAAGACCTTAAAACTGAGGCCCTGTTTCATTCAAACAACATGTCCAATTTCCATAGGTACCAATTGTATCTGTTATTAAACATTCATTTTGGTATTCAGATCGAACAGAATTTGTTAAGAATTCTATACGTCAGAAGAACAAAAAACACTAATTTGGCCTTTAACACGATAGTTTGATATACCGACAATATTTATCCTCTTTTATATGATGATCCGATTTGTATCTCAGCGAGCTTGAAATAAAACAGTTTGCACGTCTGTTTCAAATTTGAATAATAACATATTATGTTAATATTAAAAAAGACGTTAATGGTAAACTAACAATAATGCATGATGCTACCCTAGAAGATACCAGAATGACTACTGACAATACTTACCCAATTATCATTTTACAGTTAGTATCGGAGACAACATGTTCCTATATTGGTGGACAGGATATCAGATATATAAAAATTGACTACTGGTTTTATATGTATCAGTAGAAAATTACTGAAGGATTTTAGTGTTTAGCCCATACATGTATGCGATATGCATTCCATATCAGTAGAAATCTTGATACGAATTCAAGTTATGTTGAATATGTTGATTTTTAATTTTATTTCTTCAAACGAGACAGTATGTGGCCGTGGGGATACATCGACATTTGCACACATGTACACCCCTCACGATATTGTACGCATTCTTTCAATGTCGTTGCTTCTAAAGTTAAAATGAAAATTCCGTATTCGTCCACATTAACTTCAAAATATCTTCATCTATTTCAACTTATATCAAATCGCACATTGATATTTTTAAAATCTGCGTTTTGTTCTGATTTGAGGAAATGCGAACCGACATTGTTGACGGTGACAGAAAGTCAAACGATTTGCTGCAATAGGATATTCATTAATTCAGATAATTTCAGTACTAGTAAACAATTTTTTCAATTCTATACTTACATTGTGTGTTTGATGTCTATACATGTAGTATTCAATTCTCGGATTTATCTGGTCTTGCTGTAAATGTATTTTATTCTGTGTATGCGGAAAACCGTGAATAAAGGGAGGAAAACAAACATTTCCTACATTTTCAGAGTTGTTCCTCTTTGATCAGTAAAGGTCTGAGAACAACATCGATTTTACATTGTAAAAAGTTTTTTGTTGTTTTATTTAATGAAAGAAGAAAAACCAATCTTTATATCGTAAATGCACAAATTATAATAAAGACCATTAATCGGAATGTTATAATTATACTAGCCAATTGTACATAATGAGAATTTCGGCAATTTAAAATAAAATTTTCAGAATAAAAAAAAAATGCTGCGCTTTGATCAAGAATACAATTTATTGTATATGAAATTAAATAAACATTAAGGGATGGTATTTTATGTCTTGCTTTTTACAGAGTTTAATCGGGTTAATTAAAAAAATACTGATGGATTGAGTATGGTACTCATAATCACAGTCAAGACGCATATCCCGTTTTTCTTTTATGATTGATATACACATCGGGGTCGTTTTACTCGTCATTTTGACGCTTTATTTTTGACGTTAAATTTGACGTCACGTCAAACGTTCAATTGAAATCGCAAGAGTTATCTCCCTAGTGTGTTGTACGTCTTGAATTACGTCACTTTTTCAAAATCTTACAATAAAATAAATTTTTAATCAGAAAATGTGGGAAAATTCTCTATGCATTATTCCTAGCCAGTCAATAGTATAATAATATTTACGGTCAATATTTTTCGGGTGGACTAATATTTCAATTCTCTACTATTCGTCTATATAGAGTTATATAGTGAGAATATCTAATACTGAATATTACAAATCTAAACATTGAGAGACATATGCAAAATTACATTTTCAACATTTCATCTATAGTCAGATATCAGAGTAGTCCATTATGACGTCATAAACACTTTCAACTTTATTTTCCCGTACTTGACGGCTCTAATAGAATTATGTAGAAAATAACATATTTTCATGGAGTTCAAATTGAAATCACGTGAAAGGTAATCCCTTTACCTATATTAAATTTGACATTATTTTAAAGAAGAGGCCAAGAACATACAAAATGCCTTTTTCTGAAAGACTGTAGGCGGTCTGGATACATTTTCTTTGTACGATGTGGAAAAAAAACTCCCAAATTCATGACTTATTTTCTTATTTTTCATTGGAAATGATAGTTTTAAATATTATTTTTCATCTTGTTTACCTTCAAAGTATGCCCCGAAACACCTTTTTTGACCAAGCTATAGATGTAAAGCATCATCAAAGTAATTTATTTCTTTAAATTGATATATCTGTAAGCACCCTTCATTTACTAAATCCATGGGAAAAAATTTCTGCATCCTTCAGTTGTTGTTGTTTTTTTTTAATTGTAAGGGGGTCGACTATAGTTTCCATTGCGCAATATTTTTTCACGCATCATAGTAAAATGAAGCGTATTTACTGTTTTAATGCAACTTTTTTTGCTTAATTATTAAAATTAAACAAAATTAAGAAATTATAGGTATAAAAATGTAATTACAATTTGATATAACTGATTTTTTAACCGATTTTGTAATTGATAGGTAGGTTGACGTCCTTGCAGTGTGTTTTTGACGTTATGATAATCTGTAGCCCTTAAAGAAAGGGGTAATAAAAATATTATTACGGAATAAGTAATAAACGTACGCTTTTGAAATTTAAAACATAGAAATTAGAGACCAAATCTCCAATATTTTTATCATGTTTTCATGTGAATCCATTGTGTACGTCATATTTTGTAATACTCTACAAAAATAGTAAAATTTGCTAATTTTTTCATTTTGAGATGCCTCCTCTGGTAACAAGACGGTAGAATT
>NW_026931925.1:0-4932 GCF_032062105.1 Saccostrea cuccullata
ATTTTTTTAATTTTTTTTTACCCTTTTTAAAAAATTTTTAAATTGAAAAAAAAAAACTTTTTAAAAACCCTGCTAAAAATTACGAAATTGCAGAATTGTTTATCTTTAAACATTTTGAAACTTCTGATGCCATGTGTCCACTTCTATTAATTGAACTATCACGTTTTTAGTGTCGTCTGACATTTCATTGCCATGGTTTCCTATTTGGTAAACAAGGAAGTAGACAAATAACAAAATCAAACTCACTCAAGAAAATCCGGAAAATTTAATGTAGAAAGTTACTTTCCTTTGTTTATAAAAAAAATGATACGACATTGTTCATCCTTCTACCAATCTAACATTGAAGTTTTGAAGCGGCTATGTTTTTTTGTTTCCATTCACCCATTGATGTTGTATACGAAATCTGGTTAAAATTTGTTCAGAAGTTTTAGAAAAGAAGCTAAAAATGTTCAAAAGTTTACAAACGATGTACGACAGACAACGACAGACAAAAAAAAGACAAAAAGTCACTTGACTAAACTTGGATTTAACCAAAAAATGTGCAATTTACAAGATTTCTTGCCCACTGTTTAGGATAATTTCAATTTTATATTTTGGTAAATCATTTAGTTTTTACTCCTCTACTTCCAGACACATTCCTAAACTAATTTGTATATTTTATCCTCCTCTCAACCATTAATTAAATAGTCCCCTCTCCAGGCGATAAACTAGCTTGACTTGAATGCTCTAAGGGATTGCAGAAAATTCTAATTCAATCGAGTTTATTGCTTGTAGAGACGACTTAAAAGGGTTGGGAGGTGTATAAACGTAGAGATTTATTTAGAATGTGTCTGAATTATGGAGGGAAAGGTAGAAGATTTACCAATACTGGAGATTGCTGAAATTCTCCCAAACAGTGCGGAAAAAATCGAGCGCCATAGTTTGCATTACGGGATATGTAACCTTATGGTCAAAAAGACAACTATATAAAACCATAACGCTGCAGTTCTGCAGCTAGTGATATAGATGTATGTCTAATTCTGGATTCATTTTATATTGTGGACTAAAGCTTGGATAAAATTACAATTTCATTGAAAAGTTAATTTACAGGGAGGAAATCTTCATACTATATAGAGAACTAAAGCAAGTTAAATATGATGGGTAAAATTTTAAAACCGGGGAATCATTAAATTTCATGGAGGCTAGTTTTGTTCTTAAAGATTTAATTTCCAGGATTAATTCATTTGTATCTGCAAAACTTTAACAAGAGGGCCAAGAGCCTTGAATCGCTCTTCTGATAAATTGTACAACCTATCACTTGTATTTGAAGCCTCTAACCCTAAGTATCCTATTAAAGACCCAAGTTGCATCACCTGACAAAGTTTGATGATTCTTAGCCAATTAGAACTACTTTTTGGTCTACATTCTTGGAAATCACAACAGTGTTTTTTTCTGTACTTTGGGACTGGGGGCTTGGGCCCTTAGAATTGGGAATTTCAGCGTCAATTTGGCTAAATTGGGAATCTCCAAGAAAACCCAGTCACTTAAAAAGCATTGTCAAAAAGCATTGTTTTGTCTTTGTTTTAATAAATCAAGACTATTCGTGGTATGAGTTATCTATAATTACTTGCATCAAGAACAATAGTGGTATGAATTATCTAATTATGAAGAAATCCAACATGGCTGAACAACAAAACCTGCTTGAACTTCACTGAAAAACATGCAATAAACAAACTGAATTTGATCAAATATTTTGTAAGTTTTTCTTGGGGAAAACTTCCACGATATTTTGGGAAAAAACAGGCATATTTTCAATTGGGACTGGGGCCGAATTTCTGCCCCAAATCGGTCCTAAAAAAATCACTGCACAAAATGCATCAAGTGACAAAGTTTGATTATTCTAAGCCAATAAATACCTACGATACTTAAATATAGCCATAAAATGTCGAAAGAAGGTCATCGTGACCTACATTTTAGTCGACATTTTCAGAGTCCCAAGTTGCATCTGCTTACTAAGTTTGATAATTCTAACCCAATAAATACCTGAGATATTCAAAAGTAGGTCACTGTGACCTACTCTTTGGTCAACATTCTCAGAAAACCCAAGATGCATCAACTGACAAAGTATGATGATTCTTAACCAATAAGTACCAGAGATACTTAAATATAGCCATAAAATGTCGAAATTAGGGCATTGTGACCTACATTTTGGTTGACATTTTTTAGAGTCTCAAGATGCATCTGCTGACCAAGTTTGATAATTCTAAGCCAATAAATACCTGAGATATTCAAAAGTAGGTCACCATGACCTACTTGTAGGTTGACATTCTCCGAAAATCCAAGATGCATCAACTGACAAAGTATGATGATTCTAAATCGATAAGTACTAGAGTTACATAAATATAGCCAAAATGTCAAAAAGTAGGTCACGGTGACCTACTTTTTGGTCGACATTCTCCGAAAAACCCAGGATGCATCAACTGACAAAGTTTGATGATTCTAAGCCAATAAGTACCGGAGATACTTAAATATAGCCATAAAATGTCGAAAGTAGGTCACTGTGACCTAATTTTTGGTCGTCAGTATCCGAAAACCCAAGATGCATCAACTTACAAAGTTTGATGATTCTAAGCCAATAAATACCTAAGATACTTAAATAAAGCCATAAAATGTCGAAAGTAGGTCACTGTGACCTACATTTTGGTCAACATTTTTCAGAGTCCCAAGATGCATCTCCTGACCAAGTTTGATGATCATAGGTTTGAAGGAAATCAAAATATGTCTTTTAAACAATTTGAAAACAAATGCCTGCAAAATTCTAAAAGTAGGTCACAGTGACCTACATTTTCTTAAATATGTTTTAAGGTGCCATGATGCAGCAACTTACAAGATTTTATGATTCTAACCCTTTCAGTGCCTGAAATAATAGGATTAAATGTTTTGAAAAGGATAAGTCATAAAGTTCAAAAAGTAGGTCACGGTGACCTACTTTTAAGTTGACGTTGTTCATAAGGTCCCAAGATGCATCAACTGACTAAGTTTGATGATCATAGACCTTAAAGTATCCAAAATATGCCTTTAAATCAATTTGAAAACAAATGCCCGCAAACTTAAGCAGGTCACCTGCTGACCTACTTTTGAGTTAACATGATGTGAAGTCATATGATGCATCAACTTACAAGATTTGGTGATCCTAGTCCTTATAGTAAGCAAAATATGAACATTTTTATTAATTGTAAATTTAGGTCAACTTTAAAGTGACCTTGAGACCACTCCCTTAGCCCTAGGGTCATGCCTCGAACAATTTTAAATCTTCAACATATCCTGATCCTTGTATGTAAGTTTGGTGAAAATCTGCCTGGTGGTTCTGGAGAAGAAGATTTTTTATCAACCAGTACTTTTTGTTTTGTTTTCCTGATTATATCCCCTTGATTCAGGGTCCCAACCCTTATTTTAGTATAAATGGTAGCCCTTGGGCCATGGATACCCTGTGACCAATTTTACACTGATTGACCAAGGGGTTCTTGAGTTATGGCCCATATGTATAAAAGTTAACGCACATCGCACACCGCACGATGCACACCGCACAAATGGCCATAGCATTAGCTCTTTGAGCCTTTGGCTCAGAAGAGCTAAAAATCCAGTTTATCTTTTCAAGGACAGGAGGTACCAACAAATTCTACGAATATTGATCTACCATTAAATCTAATCATTCCAAAGTATATTCTGATACATAAACAACATACCCTTCGCGTTACTGAGGACTTTCTCGCGTTCGTCGAGATGTGAGAATTCTAGCCCAGTGACAGGAAGTGATCGGATGCTGTCCGTCTCACCGTCTTCTGAGTCCGTCTGCTGACCCTGAGTCTGGCGAGATTTACGTGGAGATCCCAGTCGCTGGTCGTGTCTCTCCAAACCTTCCGAGATTTTCTGTTTAATTACAGTAGATACAACTTGGATGTAAAACAATAAAAGATCACCCATGTCTGAACTTTTAGACATGATAGATATATTTCAAAATTTGCCAAGAAGTTATGGAGTATTTAATTAGCAACACATAACTTGTCCTACAATAACATGATCAGATTTCTTTTTTTTCCACAAATACAGTTTTATCCTTTAATCACAGAGTAAAGAAAACGAACAGTATTCAATCTCAAAGAGAGAGAGAGATACAGTGGAGCCTCATTTATCCGGACGTTTTGGTTGCTAGTCAGTTTGTCCGGATATGTTAAGCGTCCGGATACCTGAATCACCAGTTATACAAGACAGAATTACATTTAAAAATTCAATCCAGATGAAAAATCTGAAGCATCCGGATATCTGAAGGTCCACTGTACATCAACCCCACAGTAACCAGACAGCACTAATGGTAGAGTACTTGAATATTTAATTTGGAGGCCTGGGTTCAAATCCCTTTCTTGTTTGTCAGATTTTTCTCTTTGTTGTTTATATAAGGGAAAAATCTCCTCCCTCTTACTTATTCTCTCTTCTTTTCATTCATCCTCCCTTTAACCTCCCCCCGCCTGTACCTCCGGTAGAACTGTTTCTGTTCATCACTAAGTTTGTTGTTGAGTTTATGAAGCCCCCCTTCATACCCCCACCCATTTATGATACATTACTTTCAGTAACTGTCTTTGTTCCAAAGTCTATTGTTGAGTTTAGTTATACTCCTCACTCAGTTTTTTGTTGGTTTATGAAGAAGGTTAGACTTGGCAATCTCAGAACCTGTATCAATCAAAGTGAAAGTGAAAGTAAGAATTCATTTATATATATACCTCATGTCTTACCCACTTCTCTATTTTTTTACCACTATAAATTGTTAATTGAAATAAAGATATTAAGGACTGTGATATTTCAAAATAAAAAAAAAATAAATTTCTAATAATTAATAATAAAATAATTAAAAACCAGGTTCCTGTAATACTGTTTAACATAAACTTTAAAAAAAAA
>NW_026931926.1:0-5006 GCF_032062105.1 Saccostrea cuccullata
TTTGACGTATTACAAATTCTCAATACTTTTTGAGATATAATGAAAAACTTTCGGCCCCCTAGGCCCCTCATTTTAGGGGCCACCCCCTTTTTACAAGATATCATTTGAAAGATTTTGGGAAATTTCTACACTTCTTTTGTTCTATATGTTTTAACAAAATATTTCCGGGTAAAAAGATATCGTAGAAAAGGTTTTAAAAAATTTTGAAATTCCGATACGACAATTTTCGGGTCATAGCGAGCGCGGACGTGCGGCACTTCCGGAAAAAATAAAATATTTATACATATCTATAGACTTTGGTCTATCATCCCCAAAGTTTCATGATTCTACCTTGAGCCATTATTGAGAAAGTCGGGAGACAACCTGACCCTTAAAAAATCATAAAATCGACAATATCTCCAAACCGGAAGTGACGTCATCAAATGGGAAAAAAAACCTAAGGTTCAAGTTATGTTACATAAGTCCTGAAAGTTTCATGGAAATCCATCGAGCCGTTTTTGAGAAATCGCGTGCACAAAATCGGTAAAAAAAAAAAGAATAATAATAATAATAAAAGTGAAAAAAAACCTAAGAATAAAAAGAAGGTTTCCCGCTAAGACAAGACCTTAATAAAGGTAAAAAAAAAACCGAAGAATAATAGAAGGGTCTTCCGCTGAAGAGGGAAACCCTTAATAATAAAGGTAAAAAAGAAACCGAAGAATAATAGAAGGGTCTTCCGCTGAAGACGGAAGACCCTAATGAAAGTGAAAAAGAAACAATAGAATAATAAAGGGTCTTCCGCTGGAGAGGGAAAGACCCTAAAAAAAACCTAAAATAAAAAAGGTCTTCCGCTGAAGATGGAAGACCTTAATTAAAATGTGTTTCGGGTATGCCGGACCTCATTATGAAAAAATGGGTTTTAAAACCCCTTTCCCCCAAACCCAAATGTCATGTTTCCATGTGTTGGGGGCATTCAAGTACATGAAAAACTGGGTGTCAAGCTCTATGAAGTGAAAACTGGGCGTCAAGCCGCTTTCGATGAAAAACTGGGTGTCAAGCACTTTTCGGAGAAAAACTGGGCGTCAAGTTTTTTTAAGGCTTTTTTTTCCTCTTATACATACTTTTCGGAGAAAAACAAGTCGTCAAGCAGAAAAAAGTCGTATAAAAAAGTAAAAGTTACATTTATATACTGTCTGCATTATATTTTGAGTAATGGGTATTAGGGGAACAATGGAGAATTATCTTTTTCGTGGTCATTTAATGTAGATCATGAGAAAATGAACTGCTTTTTATGGTAAAGAATCATAGGGGGAATCTATTGTAAATGTAAATACAGTAAAATTTGTCTAATCCGGACTCTGAGTACTCCGGACTTTTGTCCATTCCGTCTATAAATTTTAGTCCCATGCACTTCTTTAACAAATTCATTATAAAAAATTCTGTGTAGTCCGGATACTTTTATTCCCGAACGGCCATACTAGTCCCAACTGCTCATAATTAACGGTAATTATTCCCTCTAATCCGGCCATACCTGAGTCACTTCAAAGCAATTAACACCTTTCGTGGTGGATTAGTTAAAATTCAATGTTCTCGGTACAAGCCCTCACCACATTTAAATACCACCCATATACTCGTAATGTAGCAAAAAATTCAGAATCGCAACGAAACGATTTTAAGGATACAAACAGATTTGCACAGAAAATTACTTATAAATTAATCAAAACAAACCTTTTTGAGATTGCTTATGCCTTTTATCCCAAAAAAAAATCCATAAAAAAAAAGAAAATCCAATAAATTTTCTCAACTTTTTCTCTCAAATTCAAACCTGTCATGTTTACATTCGGAACTCTTAATTGTTCCTTGTAAATGCACTATGCGGGTTATTCTTTTTTCTACATTACGAATACACAAGAATTTATCGTTAAACCGGGGCCCTAAGACAATATCATTTTAACGATAGAACATTCTATCTAGTGGTGGATATGATAATCTGTGTTTACATTAGCATCATTAATTAGTGCCATGAGACGCTCAGTAAAATGGGCGGGCAAAACCCCCTTAGAAAATAATTTATTATTAAATTACAATCAAAATAATTTGTTTCACTCCTTTTACCACATTATAACATAAACACAAAAATATAGTTATGCGATTTACAAATCAAAATAAAATGGGATCGAAAAACGAACGCATTTCAAAATGGCGACATAACACTGAGGGGGAATACGTAAATTTTTACATAAAAATTAAAAGTTCAATCTAATAATAAGCACATCGTAAAAATTGACATTACTGGTAATACCACTGTTCCTTGACAAGCGAAAACCCGGTCCACTTAATACTAGTAGGCTTATCTTTCCTATGCGTGCCTGTATATTTTGATTGAGGTAAAATTTCACCCACTTTCAAACTTCGCGTAAAAAAAAGTAAGTTACGTGAGATACTTTTTAATTCCTAGACTCTAAAATATTAATTGATTTCATCATTTAATTTTATTTATTATATGTATATAATGTACTTGTAAATAAACAACGAAAATTTTAGAATTGATATTTTCCTGCACTCCGGATTCTGTCTAATCCGGCCAAATTTTTGGAAGGCGGTAGCCGGATTGGACAAATTATACTGTATATATATAAATGTCAAAGATTTAAAAATACATAGTACACAATACATCCATTCAAAAAAGAAAATTACCCTTTAATTTGTATAGAATACATATACGTTAATATCAGTGAACGATTTATACAAAACATAAACGTACAACAATAATTCAAAAGAGCTACAAATACACTTTTAAGAAATCAGCAGCACGGAGAATAATGAAACTCTCAGAGTGCTTTGACAATATAGTTCCTATAATATGGGTACTTATTAACACTGAAGACCCGGGTGAAGAGTGGTAGTTGAAATATGAAGGGTTGATACGGGTTTTGGACATTTGGAAATGACCCATCATTATCAATGAAGCTTACAGATGACGGAAAGCCTTATTAAAGTTCAAAATTTCCATACATATGTCAAATAGACGGCCTTTTCTTAGAAACTGTCTTTTAACATTTTTTGTATCTTTTTTACAAAGTTCAAATAATCATCTATTTTTCGCTCGGGTTTCCTTCCTAAGATTCACGTTTATAATATAAAATCAAAACAAACTTTAATAGCAATGGCAAACAACCGACTTCAATTCACTATAATCATATATTTGTCCTTATTCTTATATGGATAATGATTAAAAACTAACTAAAAAATTAACTGTAACAAAAGAATCACTAATAATCAGACTATTAATCAAATATAAAATTAACCTTCTATGTAGCTGCAGATTGTGTGGTATAACGAAAAATTCTTTTTTTAAAAGAGTTGCAATTTACCTAAAAAGACCCTAACAAGTCACAAAGACACTAGTAATCGAGACACACAAAGGAACTGTATCCCGAGCTGAGTGGTCTAACGAACAATACTGTTGTTTCCCACATAGCCCAAGAACCTAGCCCACAGGGGTGTAACTCAAGCGATGAGAAATCACCAAGTAACGGAATACTTCATGGGTGTCTGTATTTTTACCTTTTCTAATTACTAATGATTGGTTAATATTTTGTGAACTTTGATTGGCTGAAATATAAACATTATTTTAAAATTTAAAAAAATCTATTGAATGACTTCAAAGGCATTTCCATCCACTATGATTATTCTATATCATTACTTCCCCCGCCTGAAAAATATACGTCCTGGCATAGGCAAACAAGAGTATAAAAGGTTAAATCATTGACAAAGAAGGATATAAAAATAAGAAACAGAATTCAATTTCAAAGTCCATAAAATAATACAAAATAGGAACAGAGAAACATGGACCTCCGAAACATCAGAGGTGGGATCAGGTGCCATGAGGAGTGAGCATCCCTTGATGAAGTAATGAACTGCGGAAGGATTTTTTAAACTGATTTTTATTTACATTTTCAAAGAGGGATATAATCACTAAGGTAGGCTGGTCTGTTTTTTCTTATTTACCATCTTCCTTAAGACACTTTTTTTATTTCTAGCCTCAGCATCTTCATCAATGTCTTCAGAGAATCAGACACTGTATTTTTCGCAATAATTTTTGCTTGCAAAGTTTCCGATATTGGTTTGGCCTTTCATTAGCCTTATCCTGGCAGTATGAATACTTGGTTTGTACCTCTGTATCCACAGTTTACTTTAAAAGTAACATTGGAATAGTTCCCAAAATTTCAAATCGTTGATTGATTGATTGTATACTGTTTAACGTCCCTCTCCAGAATATTTCACTGATATGCCACCATTGCCGGTGAAGGGCTCAAATTTAGGCTTATGCTCGACACTAACGGCCTTGGAGCAGGGAGGGATCTTTATCGTGCCACACCTGCTGTGACACGGGGCCTCGGGTTTTTACTCTATCCGAAGGACCGCCTCATTTAGTCGCCTTTTACGATAAGCAAGGGAGTAGTAACCCGGATCCCCCCCAGGGCAATTTCAAATCGTCCTTGCCAATATGATGAGGATTTAAAAGATGTACAAGTTTTATGTTTTGGGAAATGAACGAAACTCTTCACCTGGCTTAAATGACTGCCAGTGTAATTTTCTATCATGGTACCACTTTATCGTTCTATACTCTCTTTTGTCATTTATCTGACAGCTGAAAGCGCCTCTACTAATTTTTTTGAACTCCCCAAAAACATATTTTCGTAATTTTCTTAATATCAAAATGGACGTCATATACAATATCAAAGGGTAGCGACCTCTCTACCTAACATCACTTTGTTTGGAGTGCACCAATTGATTCGTGGACTGTGCTCTGTATGCCACCATTACTTATATGAGGTTCGTCCCAATCCGTAAAGTGCTCATTGCCATAGGCTGATAAATGGTAGCCAAAGTTTTGTTGAATCTTTCAACCATCCCGTCCGATTGGGGGGGGTACGGGGTGGTGTGCGTTTTCCTTATATTCAAAAGCCATTTCTGTAAAAGGATTGCTTTCAAACTGGACTCCTTATAGGAGTGAATAGTGT
>NW_026931927.1:0-50175 GCF_032062105.1 Saccostrea cuccullata
TTTTCCTTGATCTTTTCTTAAAGCTCTCAGGATTTTCAACACTTTTTGTTCAACAACTATTCAGAGATTCTCTTTCGTTTTCGAGTTATTTGAAAAAGAAATATTTAGGGGCCAACCCTTCAACTCCTTAAAGGGGATGTATAGCGAAAAACTAAAGGTTTTATGTTGTTCAGAACATTATTTTGAACATCTTTTGTTCAATACTACTTATCAAAATATTTCCCACTTTTGAGATATAAAGCGTCAAAGATTTAGTGTTCTGGCCCCCTGTGGCCCCTAATTATGTAACATACGACATGAAAATTGTAATATGCAGTTGTAGATTGTTGAGATAAACATTTTTGCTTCTGTAATGTCTAACAAAATATTGACCGATCAAGAGTTATCGAAAAAAGACTTTTGGCCCCTATTGGCCCTTATTGTGATGAGTCAGCACTTTTTTCTTGATATCATATTAAAGATCGTGTCATTTTGCACAAATTATGTTCATTATGTTTTGACAAAATAATGATACTTTAAAAGATATGATGCAAAATGTCTCAAAAAATCAGTCGTGATTCGTGTCCTAAATTTTGACCCCTACCGAGCTTCCATACTAGGCACTTCCGGAAAATTTCCTGACCATGTTGCAATATAGCAACATGTCCTCTATCATCCCTGAAAAAATCAGCTTTCTAGCTTTAGCCGTTTTTGAGTTCCATCACAGACATGAAGGTCATCAAAATTTCGATCAAAGGGCGATAACTCACGACCGGAAGTGAATTTCAAAAAAATGAAAAAAACGTATAAGGTTTAGATAAAGATACATCTTCTCCGAAATTTTCAAGAAAATCGGTCGAGCCATCTCCGAGAAATCTTCTGCACAAAAATTGTAAAGAAAAAAAAAGAATAATAATAATAATAATAAAAGTGAAAAAGAAACAATAGAATAATAGAAGGGTCTTCCGTTGGAGACGGAAGACCCTAATAAAGGTAAAAAAGAAACCGAAGAATAATAGAAGGGTCTTCCGCTGAAGACGGAAGACCCTAATAATAATAAAAGTGAAAAAGAAACCGAAGAATAATAGAAGGGTCTTCCGCTGAAGACGGAAGACCCTAATAAAGGTAAAAAAGAAACCGAAGAATAATAGAAGGGTCTTCCGCTGAAGACGGAAGACCCTAATAATCTTAATCTTCAGAATCAGTAGAAGGTCTTCCGTTGGAAACGGAAGACCTTAATTAATTATGAAAGGCTGATATTTGATTATATCAAAATATGTAAAATATTGGTGGGACACTCAAAGATGTTAAAGGAATTCAAAGGTAAAGATTACTTTTTTCTACATTTTGAAGCATTTTTTGCTTCCTAATTACTTCCCTTGAACTACTCTCTAACGTTTGGAGGTACAATGTGTATTTAGTAAACAGCAATGAACTTTTTCTGGCGAAGGATCTCATCAATTTGATCAAAGTTTTACAGTCTGGAAGAAGAAAAGAAGGCTAGACATCTTAAACAATGAAGACAGAAGGTAAATTTATGTATATACTGAGCATTACAAAAAGATCAAGATTAACAAATGCATATTTTCTTAATTTTATTTGCCTCACAATACACAGTTGTTTTACCGGTACGGCGGTAGTGGTCAGTGGTCCTTATCAAATCAAGCGTACTATACCTTTTGACAGTTTGACTTTCTGACCAATGAATTAATTATTTTTATTAATGAAAATGAATTTGAAGCATATAAACATCACTTGCTGATACAGCTGAACTCCCCCCCCCCCCCCCCCCCCCGAAATATAAATGTCTATATAGAGATTGTATAAAGTTGAAAGAAAACGTTTATAAACGTTTATGGCTTTTATGCACAAGCATAAAGTAGCTAAGTTTTTTAAATAGTATTCTATATATCAGCAAAATAATGTCATGTGATTAGTGTTGTCACGATGATCGATTTATAATCGATGATCGGTCGGAAAGGCTGTCGATTTTAGACAATCGATTGGAGATTTTAAAAATCGATTAATCGGTATATTTAGCACCTATCTTTTTTTAGCTCACCTGAGCCGAAGGCTCAAGTGAGCTTTTCTGATCACATTGTGTCCGTCGTCCGTCCGTCCGTCCGTCCGTCCATCTGTCCGTCTGTCTGTCCGTCCGTCCGTAAACTTTTCACATTTTTGACTTCTTCTCAAGAACCACTGGGCAAATTTTGACCAAACTTTGTACAAAGCATCCTTGGGTGAAGGGGAATTTAAATTGTTAAAATGAAGGGACATATCCCCTCGCAAGGGGAGATAATCAAGAAAAGACAAAAATAGGGTGGGGTCATTAAAAAATCTTCTTCTCAAGAACCACTGGGCCAGAAAAGCTGAAACTTATATGGAAGCATCCTGGGGTAGTGTAGATTCTAAATTGTTCAAATCGTGACCCCCGGGGATTGGGCGGGGCCACAATGGGGAATCAAAGTTTTACATAGAAATATATAGGAAAAATCTTTGAAAATCTTCTTCTCAAGAACCACTGTGTCAGAAAAGCTGAAACTTATGTGGAAGCATCCTGGGGTAGTGTAGATTCTAAATTGTTCAAATCATGACCCCCGGGGATTGGGCGGGGCCACAATGGGGAATCAAAGTTTTACATAGAAATATATAGGAAAAATCTTTGAAAATCTTCTTCTCAAGAACCACTGTGTCAGAAAAGCTGAAACTTATGTGGAAGCATCTTGGGGTAGTGTAGATTCTAAATTGTTCAAACAATAACCCCCGGGGATTGGGCGGGGCCACAATGGGGAATCAGAGTTTTTCATAGATATATATAGGAAAAAACTTTGAAAATCTTCTTCTCAAGAACCACTGTGCCTGAAAAGCTGAGACTTATGTGGAAACATCCTGGGGTAGTGTAGATTCTAAATTGTTTAAATCATGACCCCCGGGGATTGGACAGGGCCACAATGGGGAATCAAAGTTTTACATAGAAATATTTAGGAAAAATCTTTGAAAATCTTCTTCTCAAGAACCACTGTGCCAGAAAAGCTGAAACTTATGTGGAAGCATCCTGGGGTAGTGTAGATTCTAAATTATACAAATCATGACCCCCAGGGGTTGGGTGGGGCCACAATGGGGAATCAAATTTTTACATAGAAATATATAGGAAACATCTTTCAAAATCTTCTTCTCAAGAACCACTGTGCCAGAAAAGCTGAAACTTATATGGAAGCATCCTGGGGTAGTGTAGATTCTAAATTGTTCAAATCATAACCCCCGGGGATTGGGCGGGGCCACAATGGGGAATCAAAGTTTTACATAGAAATACATTACCCGCATCGTTATTCTTTACAATTCTATCGTGTCCTATCGTGCGTGTATCCTATCGTATCGTGCGTGTATCCTATCGTATCTTGCGTGTATCCTATCGTATCCTATCGTATCGTGTTTTCCGTTTATCAGGTTTTGCGTGTTTTGCGTGTATCGTGTTTTCCGTTTATCGTGTAGATCGTTTATCAGGTTCTATCGTGTATCGTGTTTTGCGTTTATCGTGTACATTCGGAAACCCTCGCTTTTTATCTTTACTATAGAAAGAAACTACTGAGCTATTCCGAGTTTCTTTTTCGTTTTGTTAACTAAAATAAGATTACTTCAACCAAAAAGGAGAAAAGAAAGTTTTATCCCTTTCTTTTTCATCCTTAAAAGAAATATTAAAGCATAGAAGGAAAATAATAAATAAATAGCGTATTTCATGAATAAATAAATTGATTAATAAATTAATGATTAAATAAATAAAATAATTATATCTTGGTGAAGTAGAGAGTGATTGTCAAAAATTAAACAGTAACTGTATTTTTCGGAATTGAAATTATAATAGATCACCGGTCTTTTTTTTAAAATAATTTATCGAATTGTATGAATTAATTATTCAAAATTAAATATTTTTAATATGGTTTTCTTAAATGAATAAGAGTTACTGGAGAAAGATTTTTGGTAAGCTACGGTGTATGCGTATCCAAAAAGCAAATAAATGAATAATAAGCAGGATATTGATATGTATCTTTTTTCATGCAATATTCTTTTTTCCCCTTATTTATCGTCTGATAATATAAGTAATATGTTTACGCCTTTAAGCTGCATGTATACAAAATCATTTAAAGTCATCATGTTACAAAAATAATAAAACATTAGACATTAATCCAGATGACTTTAACACCAATTTTGGCCGTATACGTTCAAATTTTAAATTAATGTATACAAGGAAAAACATTATGTTTTTTAACAACTTACCTTTTTCGGCGTGAAAATAAACTGAAAATATAATCCATCGGGGTGTCAAATCGAAGACCTTTCCATACCAGAAAACTGACACGTATGTGTAGCTCTCTAATCAGCACACTGCCTTCCTGAGCGGTCCCCCTTCTCCCCTAACTGACACCTCGGCCCGTGTGTGTGATCATCGTCAACAAACCTTTACTGATTTCTCACCTGGGGTCAATTAGTAACCTCGAATACTACCTGGTTCTAATGAAACGCATCTATTTATTCTCGGGATTGTGTTCCTAACTTGTGTGAACAAACTTATCAAAGATATAATTTAAAATATATTAAATAATTGTACGATTTATGGATTAAAAAAATCATCTCATTGCTTAAATTTTAAAGCAATTATTCAAATAAATCAATTTAATGAAATGAAATCCCTAAACTCAATCCGCTGATTTATTTCATTTTGTACAATCGTTCCATTATGCTTATGTAAATACGTCTTTTAATAAACTTAAAAAAAAAACTGTACTTGTGGTACATGGACTTTCGGATCATCGGGTTTTCTATGTAACGGGGTCAAATTAATTCTGGGAAACAATTTCATTGATCGTAGAAACGGATGAAATACATGTAGTTCTAACATTCTAAACTATGAAAATTAGCTCGCATGATTTTTTTTTTACGGTATCTTACTATAATAATAAAACAAAAGAGGTCGTCTGATTCCGCCGTGACCATGCAAGACAAGTAAATACACCGAATCAGTTTATAGTATTGATCGATTTAATTCCATACATGTACGTATATAACTTTATTTAAGAGTTCAATATTATATTTGGCTATTTGGTTAGATCTTGTTTCTAATTTTAAATTGGTTACGGACTTTCAACATCCCACCCTTCGAATATGCCTCATATTAGATTACCGGGTCTAAAATGATTTTCAGGGTTTAATAATTCATTTGCCGACTTAAACCTATCTTTTGTTATTATTAGAAACAGTACACACAAAGCTAAATAGCAATGACATAATTATTTAGTCGGAAAAGTCGCATTTCACTCTTTTAATATTTGTTGATTAATTTTTGTGTTTTGTGTATTTAACCATTCAATACTCGTTAATTAATAGGAAGTTTTCAGTATCTGATATATAAGTGAGAGCTAAGCGTAAACGTACATGTACAAGTGCAGCTGTAGGAGATTCATATTCTGTTGACATAGTTTAAATGTATTAATGCAGAGCGCCATTATATTAACAATTATCTAGATTTCTATTCAGGAAATTAATTTTCTTGAACTAATAAGTTCTTGAAAGATCTATCTGTTAAATTTATTAATTCATTAAAGCTGTTTCTTTGAACCTTTCTTTCGGCCGGTTTTCTACTTGTATTTTTTTTTAAGATCTTAATATTTAATTGCGACTTTTGGATACATCGCAGATTGTAATCTTTAGACATTAAATACAAATATTTAATTTATTGTGTAAATTTCTTCCGTGAAATAAATTGGTACTTGTAGATAATCTTATTAGATAGAAAATCCAAATGTATATTTTTTCAAAAATAATAAGTCTATTTATAGAGTTTCAAAAATTTATAATAGTACCCGTGAGAAACGGTACATAATAATGTTAGGGATTTTTGTGCATTTTTTGTGCAACAATTACATGTAAATGTATGCTTAAATATCTATAATAAAACGATTCATATTTCAACCTTAAGATGAGAATTTCGACATTAACACTAAATCGTAAATTCACACAATTGAGAAGAAATAAAAAAAAAATTACAGTCTCATTTAATCATTGTAAAAATTTTTATATAAATAAACAAATTTTGTAAAATTACCACAGAGATCTCAAGTTAGTTTATTATAATAATGAAATGTACTTAATAATTTAGATTTGAAGCTCTGCAAGTATTTAAATTAAAATATTGCAGCAAATAAACAAAATAATCTTTTCGTTTTGTCAGAACACGTTCCGCATTTTGAAACAATCCTATCAGGTTTTGCGTTTATCCTATCGTGAAGATCGTTTATCAGGTCTATCGTGTTTTGCGTTTATCATGTTTTGCGTGTATCGTGTTTTGCGTTTATCGTGTTTTGCGTTTATCATATCGTGCGTGTATCCTGTCCTATCGTGCGTGTATCCTATCGTATCGTGCGTGTATCCTATCGTATCGTGCGTGTATCCTATCGTATCGTGTATCCTGTAAAGAATAACGATGCGGGTACTGTATATAGGAAAAATCTTTGAAAATCTTCTTCTCAAGAACCACTGTGTCAGAAAAGCTGAAACTTATGTGGAAGCATCCTGGGGTAGTGTAGATTCTAAATTGTTCAAATCATAACCCCCGAGGATTGGGCAGGGCCACAATGGGGAATCAAAGTTTTTCATAGAAATATATAGGAAAAATCTTTGAAAATCTTCTTCTCAAGAACCACTGTGCCTGAAAAGCTGAAACTTATGTGGAAACATCCTGGGGTAGTGTAGATTCTAAATTGTTCAAATCAAGACCCCCGGGGATTGGGCGGGGCCACAATGGGGAATCAAAGTTTTACATAGAAATATATAGGAAAAATCTGTGTAGATTTCAAATTGTCTAAATTATGATTAGTGGGGTAGGGTGGGGTCACAATATGTATTACAAGGGGTAAATCTAGTAAAGTACAGAATTGTCAAAGCTTCTCAGGTGAGCGATGTGGCCCATGGGCCTCTTGTTTTTAGTTTTCTCACTTTTATTTCAAGAAAAGGCTCTTGTTATCAAAATATATATCTTCCAAGTTACTATTTAAAATACATGTACTTAAAATCTGTTTAAAATAAATCATAAGATAATGATAATTATATTTCTAAACTGAAGAAACTAAACTACTTGTATAAATGAAATATATTAGCTTTCAGTATCTTGGGGAATTAACTCACCTGTCATTTCATACAGAATCACAATGATTTGCAATATAAATGTCTTATAACAGTTTAAAAAATTAATTCCATATATATATTTTAGATGATCATGTAAATTAAATCTGATCTGTCAATGCTTATTTTTCCCAAGCCAAGTAATTCCTAATCATGCAAAAATCTGTACTACTGATATTGTTAGTCAAACTGCATATATACTGTTTTTAGAATTTCGATCTGTACAATGCACCTTTACTTACATTATTTAAAAATAGAATTCTAAATTTTATTTAAAATCTAATGCTTATTTTATGCAAAGGGTTACCGATTCGATTATTGGCCGATGATCAGTTGGTTAGGGTCAACTGATGCTACCGATTAATCGATTCTGATTTTCAACCGATTTGACAACACTACATGTGATGTTCATAAGCAGAAAATAGGAAAACAACATGTTTGTTTTGATGTCATTGTTTTATTTAATAGCTTCTGTCTTTTAAACTTTAAATTTATTATATATATCCAAAACTGTACTATATGTATTGACAAAATAGATCTAGGTTAAGAATGCACTGGGAATATTGAGTTATTTTTGTTTATATAGACTCTTTCATTCGTCTGTGAAGTACCGGTACTGTATAATATATAGTTCCGTTTTGTGTGAATAATAATAATCTTTTCAAATAGCAAACAGTAAAAAATAATATGTACACTTGTACATATGTATTAGTGTTAAAACAAAATTTAACTAGAGGTACTGTGAGCAATGAGCTCACTAAATGATACCCCCTGCCTCCCATATGGTATTAACTGATGACAAATCCATGTTTTACTGTGGCCAGGAAGCCCAAAATATGTGTTGAATCAAAAAGTCAAATAGGAGGTGCACAATGGCAATACGTAATAAATATTTTGTGAAAGGTTCATTAAATTTCACTCATTGCAGTGGTATAAGAAGAGTTGCGGATAATAAGAGATGGGTACCCTAAAGCGTAATAGACAGACAGACGTACAGACAGATGGACGCACAGCTAGACGGACATACCGATTACAGTATACCCTACCACTTTTCAAGCGGAGGGTATAATAAAACTATATACATGTACATGTAGAATATTCACCTCTGATTTATAATGATATTTGTTTTATACACACTGACCATGTTTTATAATATTCTAAACAAATTATTTGATACTCAGGCAAATATTCACTACTGGTAAGATGATCACACACATGAACATGTCTGTTTATGAATGAAATGATTTTCCTTTTGATCATGTTCCTAGGAAAATAATTATTTTCATCATTTTTTCATCAAAGGATTTACCATATAAGATGAATAAAGAAAAAGTAAGACCAGTAAACCAAAACCGGACCAAATAGGCCATGACTGAAGTTCAATTGCATTCTGCAAGAAAGTGGACAGCCTAGATTTTGTTCTTTTCAATGTAACCATTCTTAAAATATGAAAGTATATTAAGGACAGATGATACAAACAAAAAATGGATGCCTGGATTGGTATATATTTTTTGGTATAATTTAATTGCAAATTAATGATGCTATTAATAAAGAAATTGTAAACCTTCTGTGATATTCAAAAGTCTGCCCTCTTGAAACTATCCTTATTAATCTATACAAATATTTTTCACTTCAGATTCCATTTTTATGCAAATATGAATTAAAAATTAACAAGTATTTGAAGAAAGTTATTAATTTTACTGATTTAAACATGACCCCATTTGTTATTTTCAAATTCCTTGACAAAAGTTTGTTTGTATCATCTGTCCTTAAATTTTCAAAAAATATTTCAGTTTTATATCTAAATTTAAACCTTGCTTATTTCTTTTTTTTTTAAACAAAATTTAATACCTGTCCAGTAACAGAAGAATTATTATACTAGAATAAAGAAAACAACTTTCTAAAGGATTACATACACATTTAATTAGCTTGAAATCAGTGTATATTGGAAAGTGCAGGAATTATTTACCATTGCAGGTTGAGAAGGGATGCCATATTTAAGGTTTGAAACCAGGCAAGTGAAAGCTGAATTCCAACCTACTTCAACATACTTGTACCCACTGTCTTCAAGATATCAGTGTTTGAGTTGTCAAAGTTCAAATATAATAGGAACATGTTTATCATATTATGTGATGGCATCCTCAAATCTTATGCTGTATAACAATATGTTTTAGAACTTATCAAGCTTTATCCTGTACCTTGCCAAAAAAACTCTACTCAGCATAATTCTCATTAACTAATTATCAGTGTTACTTGCGTATGTCAATGTAGGCCATTACTGGTACATGCCTAACCAACAAAAATCTAAAATTGAAAAATCAGAGACAAGATTTTCAGAGCACCAGAAACACAGAATTTGTCACGTGAATCTAATGATATGTACCGTAGTTGAGAATACATGTACTCTAAATGTTGCAAATATAAAAAATAAAAAAAGTGAAAAGTTCTCGTTTTCAGAATTTATATTTACATGGTAAAAAAAAAAAAGAGAAATGAGATTGATATAGTTGGTGTAAAGAGATGTTGGCAGGAACCTAGTAAAATGAAAGGAAGAACTTCCTTTAAATGATACTTGTGGGGGACAGTGTCTCATGGGGGGGGGGGGGGGGGGGGGGGCGTTGTTTCAACTGACTTTACAGAATACAAAAGATCCATTGCAAACCTAATTATTAATTATATGCAAAACACTATGTTTAAAGTTTTCTATTGTTGGATATTTATGATTAAATCCAAGATAACTTACCTAAGAGGATGTGATTTTTTTTAAACCAATGTAATTTTTCTCAAGTTTAAAGCCGTGTTTCATAAGTTTTAAAAGAAAAAATCAGAAGGGGGGGGGTAAATTTTGGACTTTATTCAAGGTATCTGTGGTTTGCAGTTGCCCATGAATTTAATAAATAATTTACAAAGTAACAAGTTGAAATGAGTAAAATATTATGAATGTCCAGCTTGTTTTAGTTTCATTTCAGAATTTTTCAAGTTTGACCAAATCTTGAAAAAGTAAAAGCCACAAGGTTTTGCAATTATTTGACATAGCATTATAAAATGCATTATATTTTTGCAACATCATAAAGATGCAAATTTAAGATGCCAAAAAATTTAGTTCACATTCTCATTGAACTCATTACACAGGTTTTATAAAAGAGTAAATAAGTGTAGTTTTTGGAATATTGTTACGTTAAACGCAGCCATTTTGGTTAAAAATCTGGTATTCCTGTCTCCATGGTAACAAATCTTGCATTCCTGTTTCCATAGTAATAGAAAATGGATAGGGAAAATTTTATTTCATATTAGTTTCAATCTAAGGTGATAGTTTCAGGAAACTTGAAACATGCCCTGGTTACTCTACATGTACTTCAAAATTGTCAATTTTACGGAAAAGGGGGGGGGGGATTTTGTGCAGGTGTTCACAGTTCTCCTATCTAAGAACATTTTTACATGTATTAATGCTCTTGGAAATGGGATGTAAATATTTTTACATGACACTTCTTCTTGATATGGACTTATTTTACTGTAAATGACATCAAAACAGGTAGAAAGGAACATTTCTTTTCTATATGAACTTAATGAAATGCTTATATGTTCCTTAAAATACGGAAATTTTGCAGATTTTGGGTAATTTTTCATCAGCTTTTTAAAAAAAATGTTTAAGAGTCTCATAAATATTTTAATGTGTTTAAACTAACTTATGTACCATCTATACAATGCACGGTTTCCTGAATTTCAAGTCAGTGTGCAAAGTATTAAAAAATCGCTTTGAAAAAGGGTCTAAAATGGTAATTTTCTCATTTTGGCAAAATGCCAAAATCCCCAAAGCTAAGCGTTGTTAAGCCATTATGTAGAATTACAGTTTTTAAAAAATTATGTTGTTATACTAGAGAGGAATAATGGTAGTTTTGAAACAAAAGTAGATTTTCCCATTCTCTTGTTTCTTTTAAGCCCATTTTTATTCAGTAAAACCTACAAAATCACGTTTTTTGATCAAATTTTAGGAAGAATTTACAGGGGAAACATTAGGTGCCGTTACCATGGCAACGAGACATTTTTTGAAATAAAAAAATATAAAACCATTAATGATGTGACAATGTGAGTACACACAAAAAGTTTCATAGAAATTGAAAATGTAGCGTGGCCAAGCATTATTGATATTGTTTGATAATTACAGAGAATTGATATTAAAAGTCATAGCCCCATCCACCTAAAAGATATGGAATAGGTGTTTTTTTGTTGACAACCAGATAAAAAAACAAGAATCTTCAATAACAGCGGCATAAAAAATGCGTTATAATATGAAAAAAGGACCTTTTCTGCCTTCTTATTTATATTTTTCTTCAAATAACCATTAGGATGTTAGAAATTTCTTCTATTAAAGGGGACGGGGTTTCGTTTGCTCAAGGGTTGATGGAGTAAAAGGTGGGGTTGATTGCGCATGCATACCATATCAAAACTTGATTGTGCATATTTACCACCTTGACGAGGGGATCACGAGTAACCAGGATCTTTGACTGGTTATAAAAGTTACTGAACTCCAAAATAGAAATCATCCACACTAAGCAAATTGTTTCACTTTTGTGTGATACACCATTTTACATGTATCTGAATTCAGTTTAGTGCGAAATAGTAGAATAATATTTCAAAACGTACAAGTAGACGGATACGCAGACCGTCAGACAGGTTTTAACTCTAGACAAAGTGATTCCTATGTACATACATTCTTATTTGTTATAAAAATTGTGGCAAAACAGAGAAAGATCACGATAAAAAAAAAAAGATGTTTGTAAAACACTGATATCAACATAGGAAAGTTTAACTTTTCTTAAATGCAAATTCAATATATTGGTACCCAAAGCAGGGTCTTATCACAAGAAATACAATTGTGAAATATGAAAGCCCTATGCTAGGCCTAGAACTACCTGTTCCAAAGTTATGGCCAAGGATATGTTTTTGAAAGGTAGTTAAATCTCCTAGGTCAAAGAGTCAAAGTTGTTGGTTTCTTGGGAAAGGTCTAATGTCACAAGGATTACTAATGTGAAGTATGAAAGGTCTAGCCCTAACCGTTAAAATGTTATGGCCAAGGTTAAAGTTGTAAAAAAAATAGGTCAAACTCCAAGGTCAACGGGTCAAAGTTTTTAATACAAATGAAAGGTCTTCTCATGGGAATTAAATGTGTGAAGTATAAAAGCCCTAGTCCGAACACTTCAAAAGTTATGGCCAAGCTTTGCTTTCTAAAAGAAGGTCAAACTCAAAGGAATTGTCGTGCAACAAAGAATACATTTTTGAAGTATGAAAGTCCTAGTATCTACTGTTCAAAAGTTTTGGCCAAAGTAAAACTTTGAAATTTTTGTAAAAGTGAGTCAAACTCCAAGGTCAAGGTAAAAATGTCAAATTTGGTGGTAACCAAAGAAATGTTATATCACAAGGACTATACATGTGAAATACAAAATTCATAGCTAAACTAATTTAAAAGTTAAAGGCAAGGTTAAGGGTCAAACAGACAGATGGCTGAACACGACAAAAAATATATACCCCGAAATCTTCGATTGCATGGGCATAAAAATATATGGTGAACATAATGTTCCACATCAACTCGACTTATATTTACTTTTTTCTTGTAGAAATCAACACGGATCGCTTCGATAATTTTTATATTGATGTATCTAACAACACCATTGAAAGACATAGATGTTACACAGATACTGAATTGGGCAGACCGGCAGATATTGAAACAATCCCGTGCAAACATATTGCCCAGTATGTAGTCGTTGAAACTACCCATTTCTCACATAATGGTGTTTACTTTGAGATTGCAGAGATTCAAGTTTTCGGTAATTATTTTTCTCTCTGCGTGTAAGTATGATAATGTGTGAAGGTTGGGGGGTGTGTTTGAATGTGCATGAGGGTGAATATGTGAGAGGATGTGTTAGCAAGTGTGTATAAACTGAGTACATTTTGTTGCTTATCTGATTTTTTTTTTTTTTTGCAAATCAGCAAGAACAAAATTCTAGATTTTGTGAATTGATTATATGTATCAATTGAGGTCTTTCTTAGATAATATTGTCTTTGTGTATTTTTTAGGATGCCCCATTCAGATGAACAATAATCCATGTCCTAGCGGTAAGTTAAAGTTCACATGATTTTTTCGATGACAATTAAAATATTTCTCCTTGAATATTCAAATTACATGTATGTCATATATGTAAGTAAATACCACTAGAAGCGAGGCCAGAATTGTATTTTGATTGAGAAATACAAATAGTTTTGAAAAATCAACCTTTTAAAAAAATAAGAGGAGGAATGATTTAGAAAGAAAATCTGAGAAGGCATTCAAGTATCAATTAGATGTCAAAAACATGTCTGTGTGCCTGGCATAATATACTAAATTAATATTTAAAATACATACATACATACTAAATTAAAGCTTTTTAATTTTTACAACGAATTAACTTTTTTATTGTTTGTGAGAAGATAGTATGCAAGCATCTAACTATATATTTTAACACCAATTGTGTTTAAACCTGTTTCTAAAGCTTAAACAATTATTTGTAAATGTTTGGCTTTGTTTGCAGAGCTTATACTGGTCTTGTCGTACTAACCTTTGAAAAAAAATGAGGGACATAAACTAAAAGGAAATCGTCTGTATCAACATGCATGTTTTACATGTTTTATTCAACACCTAGAAAATTTTTTTGTTACTCTGATGGTAAAAAAGCACACATTATTTTTAATATTTACATATAAATTGCAATTTTCAGAATGTATCGGTGATCTCAATTGTGGTCAAAATTGCAGTGCAAACTGTAGGGGAGGTTGTAATACAAAGACGGGTGAATGTATTTATGGTTGCAAAGAGGGCTGGATGGGAATCCGATGTGACAGTAAGCAACTCCATAACTAATTACTTTTATTTTATAAAACAGCACTAACCCTCATTTTTTCTTAATTATTTTCACTTGAATATGTTGAAAGTGAACCTTAAAAAACACACTTTAAGCTTTAAAAAATCATTTTCAGACTTACTGACTCAATTAACAGAATATCATGAAAGCGAGATATTGAAAAACTAGTTGTAAAAAGTGGCTCCAATTTCATTTTATCCCGACCTCATTCACCAGTGTAGCAACAACAATAATATAAATTTTGAAATATAATTAGTAATAAATAGTTTACAAATATTTAGAATGTTACCATATAAAGTATCTAGACTATTTTCCAGAGTGTGTCCTGGGAAGATTTGGACCGACATGTTCCGCTATTTGCACGAAATGCAAAAATAAAACTTGTACTGGACAATATTTGAAGAACTGTTATGAAACTGGATGTAGAATTGAGTCAAAAAACTGCGAAGGATTTACAAATAGTAACGTTTTACACTATTTTCTCTATGTATACATCATTAAATATGCAATAGTTATTTTTCTTTCTTTTTGCATGAAAGAATGAATCGTACTCACAAAATGTAGCATTAGATGGTAAAATTGCATCAGTTTTGATACAGTCCTAACTGCAAAAAATTTCAAACCAAGTTGATCACTAAATTCCATGATTGATGAAGTTTACTTATAATATAATTTCTTTTCATTGGTCGTAGTGTTCTCCTTTATTGATTTAGAATTTGTTTTGACTATAAATATATATGTGCCACACATAATAAAAAAATAACACAATTTTATTAGTAGTAATGGATGTAAAGTTAAATACATATTTCATATCATTGGTCACTGCAAGGCGTTAATAATCTTTTTTGTTGTAGACGTTATGGTTATTTCACTTCTAAGAATATTTGTCGATCATAATTGTGATATAAGTCTTCCAAAAAATTTGGTTATTATTTCTCCCTGATTTTAAAGTAAGCCCTCCAAAACGGAAACTCTGTCTGAATTTTAATATTAGAAATCAAATACATGACTGTATTCTTTTTAATAGTCTGTAAAAGCGGATACTTTGGAGAATACTGTACATCCAAATGCAGTCCTAATTGCGGGGATGGTACATGCAATCAAGAAACAGGTGACTGTGCATCCTGTAAAAATAACTGGAGAGGCCGATTTTGTAATGGTATTGGAATTCTTTTTATGTGTTTGTTTGATGATACATACATGTACATTGTAAATACTTATGTAAGTAATAACAACAGAAAATAAAATGAATTTTAAAAAAATGAATACATACATGTAAATTACAGCTGCGAACATATTTTTTTCACAATTACACTTATTCTCTATATCTTTTGATTATGCTTTTTGACAGACGTATGGTTTTTTTTATTTCCAGATTCATAAATCTATGTACAGAGAACGATTTTCTCCTTTATTTTCAGCATGTCCTGTTGGAAATTACGGGGATGATTGCATCCCATGCAATTCCAACTGTAAACACTTGAGCAGCGAAGCTGGGCAAGTGTGCAATAATTTTACTTGTGAATGCATACAATGATGTAAAGATGGCTGGAGTGGTGGAAAATGTGAAAAAAGTAATTTTATGTACAAATATATAATGCGATAGGTAAACGTTGGTTCCAACTTTTTCGAGAAAAACATACATGATAGGATTTTACTTTAATACATAAAGGAATGATTTGATTTAACGACAAGAATGGGGATATCAACCAGCCCTTTCTTGAATATTATCATACTATTGTGGAATCATCATTGTTCATGGGGGATGATTTTTCCTGGATTTTTAGGGTCACCCTTACCCAAAAATTTACATCCTTACGAACAATTTTATTGTGAACATATTAACTAATTGAATCTATCGTAAACGAGTAACAAACGACATAACATACCCTCGAACAAGTACAATTTTGCTTGCCCACAAAAATTGACCCCAACGAATTATCAAAATGGTGATTCCTAAGTAATAAAATATAACCTAAAAGTAAACATTGTGATTGTGGAAAAAGTGGGGACGCTCCCCCTTCCTCTATACTAGGTGCTAGAAGGGTTTATTTAACTTTGCAAACAGGTTGTAGACCAACTACCTATGGTGAAAAAGGTGCTTGAAGGGTTTATTTAAGGAATGTTTTTTAGTTTTGTGTGAATTATTGGTGTGTGAATCACACAGACTTGTCACGTAGGCATATTTCATGAAGCGCGTTAGCGCTTCATGAAAAATATGCCTATGTGCAGGTCTGTGTTCCTTATATTTACATTTTACCTATTTGGAGGCGACTAAAATATACTCAATATTTAATTTCTCGCTGTCCTGTATTGTTGCATTTTACTAACGTCGCTGCAGTCTCATTGTGACGTCACGTTAACGCACGTTCCTCCGTGTATATTTCTACGCGTGAGTATACACGAAAATGTTTTTCAAATCAATTTCACAGGAAGCTTACTAGAAAAACACAGCGAATGTAAATATTTAATTTTGCAAACAGGTTGTGGAGCTACTACTTATGGTGAAAACTGCATTAAATCATGCTCAGATCTCTGTGAAAACAAACTGTGCAATCCTACTACCGGGATTTATCTTTCATGTATACACAACCGATATGGCGATTTCTGTGAACATTCTTGTGAAAGATGTAATGTTAGTTGTAATAGAGACAACAGTCTTTGTGGTACTTGCAAAAAAGGATATTTTGCCCATAACTGCATGCATAACTGTAGCATATCTTGCCTTGGGAACAGTTGTACACAGACAGATGGACACTGTATATCCTGCGCTCCAGGTTATAAGGGCCTCTTCTGCAAGGTGAAACACTGTTTTAAAATTGTACTGAATGGTTTAAATATACATGAAACAATTAGATAAAGTATTAATATTAATTTATTTTATTTTAGTGGCAAATCTAGATATAAAGTGTATCCACACGTTTTACTGTTATTTTCTTATTAGATTGCGAATCAGGAAAGTTTGGCGAAAAATGTTTTGATTCTTGTAGTAAGAATTGTGTCAACATCACTTGTAGTCGTAATGGAGAGTGTGATGGTGGCTGCAAAAACGGATGGACAGGGTCGCGATGTGACAACCGTAAGTGAAACAATCTAAAAAGTGAAGAATAAACATATAAAGTGATCCACTTTGCCCAAATCGCTATGTATTTATTGCAGTTTGAGATATAATAAGTGAAATATAGTCATATGTACTCGATTGTATTAAATATAGCTCTATATGTACATGTAAATGTAAACTCTGGAAAATTCAATTGAAGAACTGAATTTAAGATTTTCATGTACGTCATGTACGTTTGATGTTTTCTTTTAAATCAGAAGCGTTAGCGGATGTTTTGTCATTGCCCCTATATCCATAATATTGAGAGTACTGTTATGATACATGACATAACATACAGAATGTTTTTACTTACGTGCTAATTATAGCTTGGTTCATGCTCTAGTCTGTATAATACATTTATTGCTTAATTATATGCATTTTTTAAATGCGAATGCGTTTTTTGTTGAAAGTGTTTAATTAAGTAGTTTATTACAACTTTCATATAAACAAATACGAATTAGAAAAAAGCTGAATGTTATTCTTTAAATTCTGTTAAGTAGACGGACGCTGCATTATTCTGACTGCCCTAAAGACTTAAGACTTGCCCCTTGTTAATCCAGGACAGAAATTGACAAGGTTCAGCAGTATAGAGACAAAATAGAATTAACAATTAAGATGACTTTCATCAGAGCACTGAAATTTGTATATCGAATTGACCAATCGATCGAGTGTAGTATTAACATATAGATATATAATATAAGTCTGGTAGAAGACGAAAAGCAAACCATCGAAGGGTAAATGAATCCGGTGTTTCGTTAGAGTTTATTTTTGTGTGTCATGCATATCAATTATACACGTACGAGTATATCCAATATCATGGACGTGAATTATGTATGTATAACATTGCATATGTCTCTTCTTTTTTTTTTTCAAGCATGCCCTGAGGGATCTTATGGTAAAAAATGTCTAAATCAATGCAACCACAATTGTGCAGCCGGATGTAATCATATTCATGGCGATTGTATTCAAGCTTGTTCAGCTGTTGGTTTACAACCCCTAAGATGTGATAGACGTAAGTTTTTATGAAGTTTATTTATCTTTTTACCATCCTAGAAATAGTTTTGAAATTCTTCTGTGTATGCATGCAATGCATGTTAATAATATATCGAGCAAAAATTTGAAAAAGAAACTAAAGAACATGAGACTCGTCTTTCATTAAATGAAGCTAGGATACTGTTAATGGCACAATTCTACTAATAAAACTCAACGATAGTCCACTCTTATTATAACTAGATTCAAAATGTAAAATAATATGGGAGAGTCATTTTAAACTTTCAAGGTTCATAAACCCTCTGATAATAATCTTAACTTGAGCAAATGGCTGAATTTTTTTTTTCAAAATATTAAAACAAACATCATGTGTTCCTAGCCTGTTTACCCAAATACTATGGATTAAATGTACATCGGTGTGTAGCAGTTATTGTGCTGAATGTGGTCTCTGCCACCCAGAAAACGGGACTTGTTTGTCGAGATGCAGCCCTGGATATTTAGGAAATATGTATTTAACTGGTAATTGTTTTTATTTTAGCATTATCTGTATTTAATTTTTTATGAATAAAATTATAATATTTTCCATCTATCACATTAAATTGCGTGGTGTTTCATAAGGCATTTGTAGGTAAGCTTCAGCTAACTTTCATATTTTGAGATATTAATAATCTCAATGTGAAATCATATTCAATCAGGTAGTTTTGGCAAGAGCAAGAACCTATCATTCAATTTATAAAGATTTATTTTATTTTCAAATTGCTACTCCTCCTTCACGTTTAATTCAAATTTAGATATAACTTCATTGGTACAGAAGTAGATCAGTGTATGAAATGTATTCTAAGGATCTGCAGCCCTTTTCACATAAAAAATCTTACGACTAAGAGCAAAAATTGATCAATCTGTATTTTTTTTTTTGGTTTAGTAAGATATTTCTGAAGGATGATTCCCAATATATGCTTTTTCAATAGAATTATTAGATTTTTTTTCTAAATTACTTCGCTACGACACTTTTTAGAGAGTTGGAAAATATAGTCTTGAGATATATTTTGTTCAAAGGTCTAATGGTTTGATAAAGATGAAGGTGTCTCCGTAGAAACAAAATATATAACTTTCTGTAAAGCTTGTTAAAACCACTACTTCTAATATTGATTCTGACGTGAGGAATTACCATGGTTTCAAAATAAAAAAAAATCAATGAACTTCTTTCAAAATTCCCCTTTTCATAGAACTTCTTTTTTTCAATAGAAATTGATATATTGTAAGAATAGGCCTACGATGTATTTATTGTTGATACTTATACTAGAATGTAAGTGTACATAATTTTCGCTTTTGACATCGCCCCCGAAAGTTTGATTTGCGCTGTTTGTTTATGATGCATGTTTTGTTGTTACGAGTATAAAAGATGTGTTAAATAATTTGTTTACTGAGCTATTATTTATAATAATTACCTGTAATCCACTATTTATACGTATTTTTGCTTTATTGTTAGGACCACATGTTGTCGATTCTTTTAGTAATGGCCGACTCCCAGAATGCAATTCGGTATTAGTTTACGAAGTTTAACGAGCGCTATTTTTTGATTATAATTTATTGTTTATTTATTGTAATTTCTTGTATAGACTTTTATTGATACTAGAAGTAAGTTGACTTAGGAAATAAATGTTATTTCTATTTTTATTATTTTCTCGTAAGTGTGAGAATTTGATGTGGGAACTAGAGCATCCCGTTATGTTTTTCATTGGTTGGTGTAATTTACGCGACGCTTTTCATTTGTCGCGTTTCATGATGTCATTTTACTACGTATATAACGACGAGATAAAGCAGACAACACGGATTTCGACTGTTTGTGAGTTCTAGAAAGGTGTGTTATTTTTGTTTGCTAATTTAAGTACATTTATTTCGGGATTAAGACTTTAGAATATTGAGATGGAGTTGGTCATGGTTTG
The DNA here is from genome assembly GCF_032062105.1 of Saccostrea cuccullata. Lineage (NCBI taxonomy): Eukaryota > Metazoa > Mollusca > Bivalvia > Ostreida > Ostreidae > Saccostrea > Saccostrea cuccullata. Next base: position 20,088 of record NW_026931927.1, read on the forward strand.
TTATAAATAAGTAGGTTTATTTACAGCTATCTGCTCAGCTGTTTACCGTGATCTAACAGTCTGAAATTACTACAGTCACTTTACAGATATTTTATCCGTTGTAATTTTAATTACTGGTTAAATTTACCAGTCCCAATATATGAACAAGTACAAAATACGTAGGTTTCAAGCATTTATTTGAATTTATCATTTTTTTGGAATTATTGTTTTATAGAAATAAAATATGTGTTAAAAATAAACCGTTTATTTGTTAACTTTACAAGACTTGTCTTTATTTCAGTATCGTCTTTAATTCGGAAGTAGAGAGAGACAAAAATTAATTTCAACTTAATTGTCATACACCAGTGCGCTTATCCGGTGTCGTTACAATATAATCTAATTTCTCTTGGATACAGAATTATATTTAGTGGTTTTGATTTCAATGACATCAAAACATGTTGTTAAGGCTGCAAAAAGGGGGTTGCAGCCTAATTAATACATGAAATATACGTTGACATAACACAGATATAGATATTTCTCATAATTCCAGAAAATGAAATAATTTGGAACTTTAAACTGTGTTACATGTAGCATAGTAAACGATAACACACGAAACTGATCATTGATTTGAAAATAGTTGCTAGTTAAATTCCACACGACAGGCTATACAAATATCACTGATGACAAGGAACTTGTCGACATGACATCATTTTGGTAAAATATATGCTGCTGATTTCTCATAGTAAACCTTTAGGATGACGTTTAATCAGGTTTAGGAAAACAGAAAGGAGATTTTATAAACTATAGTATGTTAAATTAAAAATTGTTCTAAATGGATTAAATAGCAAAGTTTTAATTCAATATCAATTTAAAAAATTAATATTCTATTATTCGAAGACATTATGCAGAGGATATTTCGGACTTAATTTTTAATTTTTGTCATTTTTTTTTTAATTTCTTGCAATAATAATAACAATTTAAAAGTTACATGGATTTTTTAACATCATTTTGCAAATTTTATATCTGTTAAAGTTCATAAATTATTTCAAATATTTGAATGCTATGAAATGAAGAAATTCAAAAATATGAACAAAAACCATTCAAGACAATATCTCTCAATAATTTTATTATTGACCCCATATATAATTTTATAACCAAAAGAATTAGGGCAACAAAAATAACCTGAGGCTATACATAATTCAGAGTTCTTACATGTATCATTAAGATTTTTTTTAAAATATTCGATAAAAAAATGGGGAAAATTTATAAATTGACAAATGACATTCGGAAGGTAATAATTATATAAGTTTTTGGCCCAAACTCTAACGGCAATGTAACGTCTAAACATAGTGTCAAGTATTTCTAAAAAAAAATACTATCCCTCTACGTTTCACACATTATATTTCCAATATCTACTCATAAAAAACCTTTTCTATCACTTGACATTTATGTTTTAGTATTTATTCTCGTTGTATAATTTCCTTTGTTAATGTTTTGATTTCTTTTATTACTAAACACTGCTTGCATAGGATAAGCAACTCTGAACCGCCTATGTCTTTCCTTGAGGTTGAACTTTTCAGCATTTTTGTTTAGATTCTACCTGATTAACCGTTTCATTACTGATTTTCTTCGTCCGATACAGCCTTTTTCACTCAAATACCGCTTGTACCATTTATATACACATGCACGACTTCATTTTGACACGTTTCTTTTTTTTTATTCCTTTTTAGAACTTATTCAGGAGTTTCCTCTAGTACAACACAAAACTGCATCGATATCTGCTGTTCCATGACGTTAAGTAACGTCATCATATGTTGTCGCTTTCAATGAGAACAGCCTATCTTCATAAACTGATTTCCTTTATACGAAGCAAAATGTTAAGCCATAAATTTTAAATGAATCGATGTTACAGTTCTGAATTTAAAATTGTAGAATTTATTTTCGATTTTGTTCCATTTTACAGAGAATATGAATGCAGACAATATAATGTTTATGGAGTCTGTTATTTTTGAATAACAAGACTTTACTAGACTTTCTTTTGCAGAAATAAACAACCTAAAAGATGACACAAAAGAATCAACCTCCGAATCTATTCTGTATATCGGGTTAGGGGTTGGTATTTTGGTGTTGCTTGCTGTATTCATCATAGCTTTTGTTTACGTAAGGCATGAAGAACTACGTGTTAAAGAATAAAGTATATATTTACAGAACATTAACACTTTTTAATACATTTTTTGCTTGTCTAAATATTACTCTTCCTAGTTGAAGACGACTAGTAATAGCAGTGTTCCATATTAGTTTTCCTTATTTTCAAATGAGTACCAGGGTAAACACAATATTTGTCATGCTGCTGCTACCTGGAGGGACATAAATTTTTTTATCTAACAATGGATTTGTTATTTGTTTCCTTTTATTTAACTGTGTTTCTTTGAATATTGCTGATATAGATTAGGCATATTTGGAAATTCTTTTCCTGATATGACTGGGGTATTTAATATTTTTGTTTCTACCGTGCTTTACTTGTAAGAGTAGCAATACATGATACGTCTATGTTATTTTCATTGAAAAAAAAATCATTTTTGAATTGAATTGTGACCCAATGAAATATTATAACAGGGTTCTTGAAATAAAGACAAATGGAGATAAAATATTCAGAAACATATATAACTTTCTTTTTAATAGTCGTGTTTAGTTAAGAGATGTTAATAACAGAAACAAATTAATTCGTTAATTATTAGAAATATTTTATACATTACTAGGAAGCGACATATTGGAGGAAAAAACAATCAAGACCAACATGAAGGTTAATCTTTTTCCTGAGCATACAATACACTAGCAATAATATGAAATCTTAAAAGGATATCTAAATATCTTTTGACAATTAACTTATATATAAAACATAAGAGGAAAATAAAAAGATGGTAATTAAGAAATATATACATGTACTTCTAAATGTGAAATCTCATCAATATTTCAAACGTATAAGCAAAACAATTTGATTTTTTTTTTGTTTTAGATGAAAGTTATATAAATGATACATGCACAAAACCCATTTCTTTGTTTTGTTATGTTATTATGTATATCTTTCAAAATAATAAAATACTTGTTTAGATAGAAATTTGGTATTTTCTTCTATTTTGCCCTTGGCATCGACATTTAAGAAACCAGCTGCATTTTCCCTCTCTGTGAATATCAGAAATTGCAATTAGATAATGAATTCTATTTTTAAAGATGTAACCCTTCAACAACAAAGTCCTATACCTTTCTCCGTAATAATTGAAGACCCAGAAGAAGAGCCAATAAGGGAGGACCCAGCAGAAGCTGTCTACTATAACAATTTATCAGCAGCCAATAATATAGATGTCAAAGATTTGTTGTTGGTCATAGAAGAAAAAGAACAGAAAGAAAATGCTGGTTTTACCAAGGAATTTAAGGTATTACTCACACAACTCACATATAGATTATTAGTAATTACTCCGAGGAATAGGCTTTTAAAGATCATTGTCTTCCTCCAAAAATATCATCATTGATTATATTGTACTAAATAATTATATAATTGATTGACGAATTATAAAAATAATAGTTAAACTGTTTTTCTGATTCAGATCTTGTTTCGAAGGGGATGTTGTACATGTAACAACTGTTGGAATAAAAACACTATTGAAATTGTTTAAAATGCATGTCTAAACAATACGTAGGCATTTGCGCAATTTTTCCATGTGTTTCTCAATAAGAAGCTAAAAACATGCGTCAACAACCTCTGTATTCAATATATTTTTTTTATTTTCCCGCTCGCAATTTTTCTTTGTTGTTTTACAGGTAATCTTACCTCGCACAAGCCTCTACATTCTTATGTATATATACTTTGTTTTAAAATTTGACTCATTTTAAAAGCAAAGTAAAATATACAAAACATATACAAAATATACAGAAATTTCAGAGGCCTTTAAAATTTTAAAATAAAAGACTCATAAGAAGAGTAAGCTCTCTAGTAGCCAAAAGTTAAAGTACAATAATTTATAGGAATTTGTTTTCGAACGTAAACATTGCACTTTTGTGCTTTGGTAGTTTGAACGTTGAGCTATCCTTTAAAAAACTTGAACATGTACACTTGCTTTAAAAGCAAACGCAATCGATGTTCCAAATGTTGTCGGGATGTATGTAATAAGTATGTGATTTGTGAACAAAAAAGATACTTCTTGAATGAAATACATAAGAAAACCAAAATTTGCTTTACATGATGATTGCTCCTTAATAATTCAGAACAACTTTAATTAATCATATTCATTCATGACTTACCGCATAAAAAGAAAATGAGCTGTACCTCAAATAATATAAATACATTTTTTGCTTAAAGACTTTTCTGTGTAAATATTTTCATTACAGGATTTCATTTTAAAATGTTCAATTCATAGCGATTTTCTTTTGTTTATTTTAAATAAAGTGTCATTTGTGGAAATTTGTATAAAAATAGCTTCAGTATATAAAATTAAGGTAAACGATACTATGTTTAGTTAAATGAAATCTATTAATTATTGAAACTATGTCGTTCAATATTCAAACACAAACAGTAGGAGTGTTTACAGATCATGCTTTCATAAATGAATGAGCTGTAACAAATTTATTCAAGGAACAACCATATGGGGAGAGGTTTGACTGTACCACAGCGAAATTAGAAGAAAACATTCCAAGAAACAGATTCAAAACAACTTTTCCATGTATGTACAATCCTCCGATTTTATATAGCTAGGGCAATTAAATAATAAGAAATATCCGTGGTAAACGGTAAAAATATGAGCAAAATCAGTAACTCAATAATGGAGTGTCTGTTAGGTATAGAAAATAGATTTATGTTAATTGTAAGTCCTAGATGCATAATAGTAACATAAAATCTGAAATACTGGATTTTTTAAAATAAGTGGATAAAAGGGTTTCGGGCGGACAACATTTAGTGAAAAACTTTATAAAAAATTGATACGTATTTTGATGTATATAATTGTATGTTTTACTTTAACTAGATAATCACTCGAGAGTGGTGCTACAAATTGATGACGAATTCAGTTCCGATTACATAAATGCAAATTACGTAGAGGTTAGTTTACAATAGCAAAGTACAAGAGGGACTATAATGAAAATGGCATCAAACAATACATATAATGTGTTTCCTTTCATACAATTTCTCCTTTTTTCTGAAATTCAAATTTTCCTTAATATATTCAAACTTTTCATCATTTCAGAATATGGAAGGTACAAGGGCATATATTGCTTCTCAAGGTCTGATTTTATTAAAGATTTCTTTTTATCTATTAAAGACTATTCAAGTAAAAATGCTAAAACTTTAATGAAAGGTAGAATATTTCTCTACATATACCCTCTGAATATATTTCATTACTTTTCAAAACTGCCTTTCAGTAGCAAATTTATGTGTTTTAATTCATCATTGAATCAAAGCTCACACCAAACAATAAAAAATACAATTTTTTTCTCTGACTTTACAAATATGGATTCTTGTTGGTATGGTAGATCAAGTTAATTTTTTTGGAATGAAAATAAATCAAAGATTTGGGTTTTTACAAAAGTTTTAAAGTATTTTGTATCATTATTCAAACAAAGTGTCATTTTTTATTTTTAAGACCGAAAGAAAAGATTTTGATTGACCAGTGGAGGATGATTTGGCAAGAGAAAGTGGATTACATTGTAATGTTGACAAATCTTATAGAGGGTCGCAAGGTAATGAAACATTTTGGTTATACTTATTTGTTTTACGTAACTATTCTTGAATTCTTGTTTGTCCAAAACGGTTGTGTTTGTAGTTTTTAGCTCACCTAAGCCGAAGGCTCATGTGAACTTTTCTGATCAAAATTTGTCCGTTGTCTGTCGTCGTCGTCGTTGTTGTTGTCGTCGTCATAAATTTTCATATTTTCATCTTCTTCTCAAAAACCACTGTGCCATTTTCAAACAAACTTGCCACACAGTATCCTTGAAGGAAGGGAATTCAAGTTTGTTCAATTGAGGGCCAAGCCCTTCTCTTAGGAAAGTTGATTAAGAACATGAGGTGAAAATGAAAAATTAATGGCATTTTTTTTTTATTTCCTTCTCCGGCACCATGGGGCCAGTGATGTGGCCCATGGACCTCTTGTTTAAATTCGTTTTTTTCATTCTTTTTCGCCATTATTTATCATTATCAATTTACGAATGAAGTTAATGAATCAAATATAGATTATTCATGATGATAAAATCAAAAGCTTACAAATTAACTCATTTTGTAAACAACACATTTTCAAAAAACTTTACTTTGAATTAATATTTGGTGTTTCTTAGACATTATACTAAACAATATGGACTCTGTTTTTCCAGTGTAATTAAGAAAGAAGACCGAAATTATGATCGAGCTAGTCATCTTTCAATAATTCTTTTTGACAAACGATGTACATGTAAGGACCATGTTTTTAAAATGGGATATATACACATTCTAAAGTTTTCTTTCATTATTTTTTCAATCTATAGGTTAAATGTCACCAATACTGGCCGGATGAAAATGACAAATTAGAGATTGGATCATTTACAATACATTTGATAGAAGAGAAAAAATACGCCTACTTTATAAAAAGAACAATGTCACTCGAGAAAAGAGACGTACGTATAAGTGACCATTTTCTTGAAATACAGAATTACAGTCATTTATAGATTATGTGTTCGACTGTCTTAATTAGGTATTATTCCACATGTAAATCCATTGCTTAATATCATATACATGTATTACATTCAGCTATTTATTCAATTTAGCGAATTTCTAGACAACATCTTCAAATAAAAATCGAGTTTATCGTTATATGTCTTGTGTTTATATTTTCAAATGAAGCATATTCTGAAGCTGTGCTAACATGCTGAAAAATTAGTTTCCACCAAGTATCGTACACGCCAATTACAAAATAAATATCATTTCTTTGAAGAAATAAAATTCACAATATTTTTTTAAGTATGTTCAAGAAAATAAAACTTTTTCCATTTTATTTTAGGTAACGAAATCACGGACAGTTGTTCAGTTTCACTACACCAGATGGCCTGACCATGGAACTCCCAATCCTTTGAACCTTACTATTTTCCATGAACATTTTAAACATTATTCCTTCAACTCAAACAATCCTGTCCTTGTCCATTGCAGGTATATTTTGAAATCCCCGAATTTGATTGTTATTAAATTTGTTATTAATTCCACCATAATGAGAATCTTATTTAATTTGATTCTAATCATAGATTCACTGCATTTTAGTGCTACAGGTGTGTATCGTCAAAGAGATTTGTGTTTTGTAATTTTGAGTGTATTGTCAAATTAAGCAATTTGAATTTAAATTAATATTTATACGTTGGCTTGACTTATATATTAGTTTTTTTTTCTTCAAAATTAAAGCCAATAATTAAAATATAAACGTTTTATCACCACGTGGGAATAGAATCCGACCTCTTTAAACTCTCCTGAATACACTGAAATGCTTCAAAATATCATAATCAACAATTTACTTATTTTTCATACTCTAACCTGACCTTTAATTCGTTTTGAAAATTTGTTTAATAACAAAAGCTTGGAATATATTATTCAAGTAGCAACTTACCTATAGCACTGTTCAGGAAATGTTTAATATAAAGTCATTAATGTTTTAATTATGTTTGCAAATCAAAGTGCAGGTGTTGGTAGAACAGGCACCTTTATTGCTCTCGATGCATTAGACAAATATGGTAGAAAGACGGGAAAGGTGAATGTCATAGAATTTGTCAGGGCAATGAGGAAAAACAGAATGTCCATGATTCAGAACATTGTGAGTTTAATTTGTCATAATTCTCTTTAAACATAATTTAACATTCACGAAGGCAGAATATATGTAACTGTTGTTAAGTTTTGTTTATTATTTTTGCAGGATCAATATATTTTTCTGTATCATGCACTTTACCAGACCTTCAGGAGGAAAAGTATGTTCATTCGGCGACTTGATTTCGCAAGGAAATTTTCACAAACTGATAAACGAGAGACGAGAAAACAAATAACCGATGAATTTAACGTAACTATTTTGAAATATTTTCCTGCTTATATTTTTTCTTTGGTTTTCTATTATCTAGAAAATTGGATTTGATAAAGTATTTATAATATTTCTGAGAAATTTACATCATCTCTTTTTCAAGGATTTAACTAAGCTGAAACCAAAATATGACGCCAGTGACTACAGAAGTGGAAAGAAGTATCTGAATATGAACGCTGTAAAAACGGTTTTGCCCGGTAAAACCTCCCGATATACCCTCATTTCAAAACTTAAGATAATTAGAGTTCAGATTTGTTCTATTAGTGTATATTTATCTCTTACGATCGAGGACATGCTATTGTAATTTCTCAATCTTTTGTCTACTTGTTTGCTTGTCAGTGAAACTCTATATTTGCTGACATTTTTCAGAAAACATATCCTCTAATACAGACCCTGAGACGTGCTACTTCCCCAAAAAAGCGTGTGGCTTTCGTGCGCTTTCCGTTTCGTGCAAACCGTGTAGCGTTTCGTGTAAACCGTGCAGCGTTTCGTGTAAGCTCCAAAGCGTTTCGTGCAAACCGTGTAGCGAGCGTGCGAAAAGCGTGTGAGAAACGTGCGACTTTCTTGTAAGAACCGTGTGAGAAACGTGCGACTTTCGTGCAAGAATCGTGTAAGATTCATTCGGAAGTCATTGCAGCCCGGAGGACCGGGCTGCTCTATACATATAAGTTTAAGTGTTGGTGTATGGGGATTGGAGTGGGAGTAGTTATTTAGAATTAAAGGTTTTCTAAACATTGAAAAGATTGTTAATCAGAATGTTCTTTCTGTTTATAAATTACGAGATACATAATATATTTACTTCCATAAAGTGAATCTGTAAAAATATATACGTTTTTCATATTTCATATATAAAGTTGCTTATCATTTACTATCGAAAAAACGACAGGTCCCCCCTTTTTTTTAGAACATCGAGTTTTACTTCTCGGATAAAAACGTACTCTGCACAGGTCGTGTTTTATATGCTAAAATTGAAAATTAATACATTTTTAAATATAGGTGATGCGTGTGTCCAACTTCAATTTATATTTTATGCAGCCAATATTTACTTGAGGAATTGATCAAGTTTAAATGATATCGTTTTGATTGATTTTTATCCGACTACAAGTTTTCAAAATATTCGCGACTATCGTCTCCATCAATTAGACGCATGCCTTTTCATACACATCGAAGCGGTTTGATGATCAAAACTCATTTTCATTGTTACCGTCTTCCTTGGAAGACAGTATTGTATAGTTGAAGTTTTTTACAGTCTTCGGACTATGCACTTCCTCTCTTTTGTGATTGGTAGAAATTGCATGATGAGAAACTTTTCAATTATTTCATTGGTTGAAATGCTGTTCAAGGCAAGGGAGATAACTTTCTGATGATCTATTTTTCGTACTACTTAACAATTTTGCAAGATTTCCAATTTTAAAAAAAATGACAAAACGAACAACAAAATCATCAGTAATTATTTCTTAATATTATATAACTTTGTGAAATCCAGAATTCTGATTGGTCAATAAAAGTAATTATTTTGTAGTAGCGACCGCTGAAAGCGAATAATGACTTGCACGAGCTGCCTCGTTTTCACTTTCGCTTTAGACAAACATGGAAGGTCGCAAGTTTGTAAGTTGTAGGTGAGGAAAATTTAAAAGATATAGTTAAGAACTCTGTGGCCGAGAATACAAAACAATTACAAGGATATCTGTTAATGTTTTTCGTGAATACTAAGCACATACCATTTCATGGTTGAATTCGACTTTTCCACTCGGCGAGCAGAGTTTTCGGACGCTGTTTACGCGATTACGGAGACTAAAGATTGAAATAAAGACAAGCATGCCAAGTGTATGATTGTAATATGTTGACGGTGTGAACGTTATGGCGAGCGCAGATGTTTATTTCTCGTTAGAATTTAAATCGGGCTCGCATGTCAAACTGCACGTGACATTTCATGCCTCTAGACTCTGACGTCACATGACGTCGTATGTAAGTTACATTTCCCCCAAAGAACCCTGAACAGTGCTGAAAATAAATGAAGAACGTTTTGTTTGCTATTTATCTTCAATATTTATCAATTAAATCAGGGCATGTTTACTTTTAGTAGCGCTTTTGCTACTATTCTCACGAGAACGTAGCTTTAACGTAGCTTAAACAAGTGATGCATTGTGGGTCCAAATGTACGGCATCAAAAAATTCTATCGAATGAATGTGCAGTAGTCTGAATTTTCTCTTCGCACAGGCGTTGCTTTAAGGGGGATGTACAAGCCATATTAGATCTAGTCTGGTGTAAAATAAGAAATACCAAGAATGTGCTTAATACTCTACTAAACTAGCCCAAAGTTACTAAAAGTGCTAATGCACTAATTACCTACTGTTAGAGACCAAAATTAGTAAATAAGTAAGTTTATTTTGTTTTAATTAGGACGAAATTAATCATGTTAGAACTGCGCAGCTACAGCATTCACGAGATGAAAAATGCATTGAAAATGGTGTCAGTTTGATTCATTGATAATATGGCTACAACCATTTGTTTCGCTTTTTTCTTGTCATTATCAATAATTCTTGAAAATTTGATTTTTCATATGGGTATCTTCCTGAGGCCATGTCTTTATTTCGTCCGCCATTCCTCTGTCACACAGAGTTCGAATAACATTGATTTTAGAATAAATACGACCATAATAACATCAAGACAAGAAATAACTAAGTAATAATCATTAGGTTATATTACTTACTACTTTTATTTGTTGCATCGCATCATTTGATTAATGAAAAAATGCGATTTTAACCCCACTCCAGCAAATCGGGAAAAACTGTTCTGTTTACAGCTCGAATTTCCTCGATAATATCATTCCACTGAGCACGTGGTTGGCATGTGCATATATCTGCTGTAGTTAGATGCGTTTATTACCATGATTATATTTAATTTTTCATGGAAGAAGTCTTTATAATTTGTTGGTTTTTTTAAAACTCAAGAAAAAAGATAAAATATGTCCTCAACATATGTGTTTACGGCGGGTCTTTTTTCTGTGGCGATAGAAGTTATTTTCAAATGGGGCACTGCAAGGAGGATGCTAAGCATTTAATTTGAAAATGTTAAACAACATGCGGTGCATGAAAAACAAATTGTAATTACATCTCTTACATTCGAAAAGTTGGTACATACGTCTATTTTATTTAGCAGTTAGATAGAAAAAATAGGCAGTTAGAGGATTTCCTTCAGGCACCTCACATAAATAGCTAGATTGTTTGCAATGAACCATACATTGTATGGAGTAATGTTTGGACATAAAAACGCATCATGTCTCCTTATGTTGACAACGTTGTAAGCTCTCGCTAATTGAACATACGAAGCTTGATAAAATATATTGAGTCGTTTCTTTGAAAATTTAGAAGCAAGCACAGTGTTTGCAAAGAAAGGTCCATTGCATATGCAATGTCTATCATCGCAAAAAAAAAAAAAATGAGAGGCTACCCCCCCCCCCGAAAATTCTACGTTTGTTTTTCAAAATAGTGCTAAAGATTAAAAAATTTGGCATTACTAAATATGTGATGGAACATGTACTAGCCTTATAAGACCATTTGTTATAAAAATATTTGGTTGCCCTCTCTATTGCCTAGAAATGGCCCGACTCAATTTTTTTTTTACATCTCATTACACGATTTTTTTTCTTTCATCAACAAAAATGTTTAAATGTTTAGGATTTTTTTTTCCTCACCTATAAATACGGACCCAATAATTTTTCCTTGAGTTGAGAGGACCACCAAACGTCATTTTAAAGATGGTATAAAATATTTAATTATGTTGATTTTTTTCTTTAATACTCTGTAAAATTGTAATTTTGACAAAAAGGGCAAATAGAAGAAATTTTTTTTATTCATTAAATCTCCTAACCCACTCTGAATTATTTCATTCCTTTTCAAATGTTGCTCCGCTGTAATGAAAATTGTGAATGATTATTTGACAGAGTATACGAGGGGTGATCAAAAAGTAAACGATATCTTAGGTATTTGATAGTTATATTATTGTTGAAATATTCAAGTATTTTTCAAAGTGTAAATTGGAGGTCTTTGATAGCATTTTGCTTAATTAAAAACACATCCCTTTTCAAACTTGCTTTCACCGGGCAGCATAAGTATCATATTAACCATCTGCCTTCCCTCACTAAAACGATCTATCCAATCATTGATTGAATTTATAGGAAGTCATTTGTCTTAATATATTGTGAACAAATTCTTATACGCTACTTCAAAGGCATTTTTAAGATATACCATAAATATTTTAGTCGTTTGTTGAACGAGTTCCACTGAGACAACCATTTTTCGTCACAAGTAGCTGCATAATGACGTAATTTTCACATTGTGAGCAAAACTTTATTCAGCATATGCTATTTACAGAACTTGTGTTTGGCTATGTGTGCACCAAATTTGTTTCTAATCTGATTTTTTTTTATAGATACACATGCATCGAGATAGTTCGCGAACTTTTTGATCACCCCTCGTACTAGTAGGTACTAAAACAAGGTCATTCATATCGATTTTATGTGTTTAATTTCTTTGTGTTTCAATGGTGATAATTAAACTTTTGATATATATTATATATCTGTGGCAAACTTACAAACTTTTAATTTTTAACTTTGATGGTGCTCATTTTTCCTTACCTGGAATCAAAGAGTTTAAGATTTTTTTTTATATCAATACGTACACTGTTTAACAACTGTACAATAATAATACTAAATAATAAATAACTTCAAGAAACACTATAACACATTTCCTCTTTTAAAAGTATTCATATTATTTGAAATATTTTGCAACTGTAATTCTCTTCTACATTTAAAGATTGTTTTGTCCCTCCATATTAAGAAGAGGTCTGGAAAACAAAATTCTGTACTAAAAATAGACCACGTGCTGCTATCATGAACTACTTTCATGGTTCTTTACACTCTTTTTGAAGACAACGATACCTTGTTTTGAACTTGAAATTATCATTTAAAAGTGCAAAATTTTGACATTTTCTCAACAAATGGTTGTAGAGAGAACATTAATGCACAGTTTGCGTATTTTTTTGGATTTTTTAAGGCTTTGCTGAATTCTGTAGCTGCGCAGTTCTAAGGAGCATATCAAAAGCATTTTTCTGCAAAAGTATAGATTATATATGCACAACATGCATTCAGTTATGCATATTTATTGTATCTTTATCATAAAGACTTAAAATTTGATCAAAATATATTGTATTTTAGCTATTAGAAGAAATGTTTACATTTCATCCTCACTGCACTAAAGGTGGCCGTACATCCCCCTTAAGAGCTCGCAGTGACGAGCGTCGCTTCGCGACGCTCGCTGCGCTCGCTATAAATAAATTATCGTAGAAGACATAGGTATTAATATTTTGTCAGTGCATTTCCTTTGCAAGTGTTTAGGAGTGCGATTCTCAATCTGGGGGAGGGGGTACTCTGTGTTATTCGGAGATAGATACCTTGCGTTATTAATATGTTATGGGTTAAAATTTATTACGGAAACAATTTCCTGTGAGTAATATTCAATAAACATGATAAATTCTTAAACATTTACATCCAACTTATTTCTGGTTCATACTATCTCTGTAAACATTAGGAAGGCATTGTACCAATAAAATTGGGAAATTATTATTTATATAATATAATAAATATGGACTCAATGTAGTTCAATATGCATTTATAATGACCCAGGATGACAGATATTGACCTCAGAAACATGGAGTATATCGACCTCGGGGTAGCGCCCTCGGTCGATATCAACCATGTATCTTCGGTCAATATCTGTCATCCTGGGTCATTATAAATGCATATTGACCTACATTGAGTCCATATTTGTATAATAACATGATATTTTTTAAAGCAATAAATAAAAAGGTCTCTTTAATTTCATTATAAATAAAATTTGATAGTTATTGCTTGCAGGCTTTACAATTTGTTATTATTCTTTTCCCCTTTCTTGTTTGAAGAGTGAATGGGAATCAGCCGAGGTTTGCCGAAAGCTCTCGGTCAGTCAAAGTTTACGGAGATGACCGAGCGACAACCATGGTAGGGCTAATGCCCGTAAAAAGCTAATTTAGAAATAAACATCAAGAAATTCAAAAGAATTATACAGCCTGTTAAGTATAGATCTGTTTACTGTTTAAAATTGTTGCTAAAGACGGTAAGCTTTTTTGAAAAGCTCTGCTTGTTTACTTTATATATTTCCCGGGCGACAATTGATGGTTACATCAATGTTTTCTTGTTTCATTTTAAATATGGCTATCGATGGGTCAGGATGTAAAATTCTATTAGTATTTTATAATTGAATTAGTTATGCTTGTGATATTATAGGAGTAAAAACAAAAAAAAAAAATGGAACAACAAAATTAAATTAAACGGTAATGTATGATTTATATTTGTTTTATTTTTTTTCCTTCTATAGAAAATGTTTAAGAAATAAAGTCCGCGTTTTCTTGAATGTTGAAGAATATCCTCCGAGGTCGAGAAATGTTGTGAAATATGCTTTTATATTTCAAACAACATTTCGAGACCGAGGAGGTTATTCTGCATCATTCACGACAACAAGGACTTTATTTCTATTCTACCACGGACGATAAATACGGCCGATTGTTTCCTCTATAGAGAAACGAATTAGGTCACCATGTCTCGATTACGCTGTTCTATTTAACACCAAAGAGAAATTTTGTTGACTTACCTATATATGGAATGCAGATATTTGAGCTTTCCGTGCATTAAAAACAGTCTTGTTTAATTACAAATTTGTTCGTTATATGTATTGATCAGTTAAAATGAATATACAAAAACAAAATCATGTTCTTGTTTTACTGCTAAAATCACGTTGTTTAATGTGTAGGGAGGTCCGTGGAATAGCCCCGCTTAGTTATAAAAACCGACATTCATCAGCAACTTGATGCAATTTACAGTGTTTATACTGCAAAAGACGACACATCGATGCGGTCTAATCAAGTATTTCATTCTACATCCAAACATGCATTTGAATTGTTCAGATTTGATACGTGTTTCTGATCTGATAATTTTTTGATGACGTTCGTGGTCTATTGGAGAATAATGTCCGGCGGCTCCTTTGAAGTTTTTCAATAACCGTGGTAGAATTTCAAATAAATCAGCTATGTACAACAATTTTAAGGGCATTGTATTCAATATAGTACATGTATCAACGCGATCGTGGCTTCTTAAACATTTTTTCTCAAAGAAAGAAAGAAATACTGGTAATATTCTTTTTTTTAATTTAAATCAAAAATATATCAGGACTCCGCTCTTGTCTTTGCATTTGAAACGATGTGTCATTTAATATCTTTTAATACATAAAACTTGTTGCTCATTATTGTCAAAAAAGTGGATTTTATAATTTTAATTCACGTGCACTGACGATCATATCTTTATAAACGAGGGGGGGGGGGTGTTAAATTAAATTACTAGACAGTTCAGTCTTTCATTTTTTGTTGTAGCTTTCAATCTAATGTTAGTTTAATTAAATGCTTTATTTTCTATTCTTGTTTAAATTCGTTGTTAAATGTATGCCCAGATACACCCCTTATAAATGTATTGGAATCTTCTTTCCGCCTTTCAACTGTGATCAAGGTCATTTACAACAGCGATCACGGGCTCCGAGGGCATTGCAAATGAAAACCTGTTTTGCTATATGTACATGTTGAGTTCACGGCTTAATGACACCTGGAAATTACGACTGGATTTTTTTTTTAAATAAAATGGTTCTATAAGTATTTGATGGGTACAACTTATAAATCAGCGGATTTCATCTTTTATTTGTAAATCCGAATTTCTAGCCGTAAACAGTAAAATAAACAGAACTGATATGGTAGTCTTTATATGAATATCATGTAAGAAAAGCTTAGGAGTAAATCATGAATAATTGTATATTATTTGTTTAATAAATCACGTACTTTTTATTTCATCTAAGATATTTCAGTTTTCTTGTAGTATACCTGAATGCCGGTGTAAAGATCGATCTATATCGTATGTACAATGTATAGTCAAATGCCGCGACTATTAATAAATGTACACATACAAACATACTTTTAGTCCTGTTTTGAAATGAAGGATTTTACAGTATGATGGGTATACTGATGTAATTTGATAAGCTTCATGGAAAAAGAGAAAGAGAATAGAATAGATTAATAGATCACATTAACCCCTCCCCCCCCCCCCCTTTACGCCCTTTACCGGTTTCCCTCCTATTGATAATGCTTGCGTAAAAAAAATTTTTAAAAATGTTTCAATAATCGTTAGTAGAGTATATAGGCAAATTTAATTTATAATTTAAAATAAAAAAAAAATCCACCTACGGAAATCAAACACATGCAATATAATCAATATTATTAAAAATCAATGAGTTTATATTCCTGCGGTGAGAAATCGAATTGGTGTTCAATTTATTAAATCAATTTATCAAATTATACTCGTAAAAATATTACATTGAAATGAATGACTTATACCTGTATATAAAAATTGTATTTTATTAAACAGTCATTTACGATATCGGCATTTCGTTTTTAAACAGTTGGATAAATAAATAAATAAATTCGAACTGACAATTATTTATCAATTAATTACAACTGTCAGAGTATTGAATATTTCTATCGGTTTTTATAATACAAGTGTACGTAATTTAATTTAAACAGCTGCTTAATGTGGTTTTTGAGCGATTTTCATTGAATTAATGATAAAGCGGTTAAAATGCCCGAGATATTCCGAGTAGAAAAATCCAAACAGAGGCCAAATCGTGCGAGAATCGTGCACAAAGCGTGTGAGAAACGTGTACAAAGCGTTTCGTGCAGCCTTTCGTGTAAACCGTGCAGCCTTTCGTGCAAAGCGTTTCGTGTAAACCGTGTAGCGTTTCGTGCAAACCGTGTAGAGTTTCGTGTAAACCGTGCAGCGTTTCGTGCAAACCGTGTAGCGTTCGTGTACCGTTCGTGCAGCGAGCGTGTGGGGTAGTAGCACGTCTCAGGGTCTGTAACCCCCCCCCCCCCCAAACACACAGAAAAGAATGATTAAACACAAGAAGTTTCCTACTAGATGCATATATCTGGATAGATCTTCTCATTTCGATTTTTATAATTTATTTAAATTCAGTGTAATTTTCTTAATGAAATTTATTGGAAATCCACGACGTTCCAATCACTTAAACACATACGCGAAACCTCGTCATCGCACAGCAGAATACATCGCAGAGACTGTATACATTTTCAATACTCTGGGAAAATCAACATATATTTTTTTACCCTAGTTCATAAAAACAACTACCCTTTTAAATTAATGTAAAATTTGGCAACTGTGCGCTTAAAATTAATTTGTCATTTTTGTTTAATCGTGATATTCATTTGTATTCTTAAATTTTCCTAAGTCGCAAACGTCTTTTACGTCTATTTAGCACAATGTCGTCGGTCCTATAACACACCTGGTAATGCCGATAAATTATCACACCGCGCAAACGCGCTATATTTTAAAGTCTTATCATTTCTTTTATTACATATCAATAGCGTAACTGTAAGATGTATCATGTGTAAAAAGGAGTAATATTTTTTTTAATACTGGAAAATAATTCGTTTGGATTAAATACATTATAATAACGCAATTTGTTATAATAGTAAACTGATATTGTAAATATACTGAATGAAAAAAAAGACACATGAAAGCATAATATGCAAAAATCGCTGGTCAAAACTACACAACCTTGAAATATATTGAGTCATGTAGGGAAAATAATAAAAAGTCAAAAAACACGTGCATATTAAAGATGACAATTTTGTGATCACATTTAGTAGAGTCAAACAAAGCATTAGAATTATAGACATCCTTTTTTGCATATTTGCAGTCTCCAAAAACTGTAAATAATCCCTTTATAAACGTCAATTTCCCAATTTCTTTTAAAAAAGTATGTTACCGACAGCAGAGTCGTAATTTTTACAAACACAATACGAAAAACCTGATGTCAACTTATTTCTTCGTATATCTTTCTAAGTGTAAGAGGGAAAACAAAAGAACGCCTGCTTCATCACAGATTTGTTACAGTTTACCTTTATTAACTTACTTTCTCTTGAAGAGTTCATTTGAATTAAATAATATTTTATCTTTTTCATGCTAAACATTGAAGCATGATCAATTGTAATTTTAGTTGAACGCTTCATCGTTTATTTGTCTTCATCATTGAGAGGAAGGGAACCTTACTACAACGCATTATCATTGTCGGTTTGTATAATAAATTCTCGCTTTTTTAGTTTCATGTCAATATTTATTCAGAGAGAATTGAATTTTTGCTTATTTTTTGTTCAGTCATTTACTAGTGCAGAGGAGTTTATTTCTGCGCAACATCCAGTGAATGGAGCTGGAGTTGACCTTCTTCACCTATTGATAGATCAAGCATCCCCGTTCTTGATTTCGATGAATCCTGTTGAGAATATCATTGAGGTATCATAAAAAGAAAAATAATTTGAAAGCAACCATGATCCTTCTTTGCAATAAACTAACAGTGTTATGATCATATGTCATTTGCTCTTTTTAAAGTCTCTGATACTTTTTCATTTCCATAGGTCAGAAACTGGTTCAATGACAGTGAGAAAAACACAATTGTAGGGCCATTTGGAATAACAAAAGTTGAGCAAAAAGTATTTACGGACGGTGTACGGAAAACCATTATCAAAGTGCAAAGAAAGCAGGCAAGTTTCTAATGTAATGAGAACATGATCTTGAAATGTGCATAGCTGTACTTTTACTTATTTTGCTCCTTTTGAAAACTTACAAAACCTTGTATAAACATCTGGGAACTGTTTTTCAACAAGTATCTACTAACAATTTTTTCCTTTGAAAATATTATTATAAGTTAAGTCTGTATCTCTCCACAATAAAAACATAGTTATTGACAAGTTAATTAAACTGGAGAAAATTCTACTGCAGTTTTATTTTTATACTATCACTAAACTACTACCATTTCCTTTCACAAAGTTTATTTAATATTCGTTATTGAAAAACATGCTTACTAAATTTGCAATGGTTTTGAATTTTACAAAAAAGGGGTGTATTCCAGTATCCTCTGCAAAGAAATAAAATATAAACACATGTCTTTACCCAAAAAATAAATACATTGTATATGATCTACAATCTACAGGGAGAGCTAAATATAAACATTATCACATATGTGTAATCAGATCTAGAAGATGTGCTTTGCATGAAAATGTTTTTAAAATGAAAAGTTTTGGCCATTTTTATGTAATCTACTTCTAGATATTTCTATTATATAGCTATTCATATTACGTTATTTCCCATAATAAACCTTTTTCCCATAAAGTTTATTGCATATCATTATACATGTATGCTGGTTACGTGTTACTGGATGTTTTGTAATTAAGTTTGAATCCACGTGCTATAATTTAAATTAAGTAAAGAATTCAAACAGTTCCATCAAGGGGTATACTAGTATATTGGCTTTAACTTTTCCTTCCGTTTTTTTCTTTTTCTCAATATTAACACAATATGAACCAATAACGTGAATATGATTTGTGAATATACATGTAATTACTTTTTAATCAGGAAAAAGAAAGTCACGTTATCCAAATTTTTGAATGTCTTGATTGGAATGCGACTGATATTTTACCAGAGAGGTGTTCAGCTCTCATAGAATTAGTGAAGCAGTTTTGCTTAGATAGAAGGAGGAATCCAGAGGGTCAAATAACCATTTTATCACGGTACTTATTTTACGTATTTCTTAATTCTTTAATTAAATTATGAAGTTGTTATTTATCTTGATAAAGAACTTTATTCGGTAATAACCAATATATGCCCCCCAAATCAAACTTTGATGAAGATATATCTAATTAAGTTCTTAAACAGGGGAGTATATGCTGACTTCAAAGCACTGAGTATTTTCATAAGTAATAACGCCATATGTACGTAATGACGTCACAAACATGACGTTAATTTCAGTTTTTTATGAATTTTACAGAAAAATGTACATATTTCGTCGATATTTTGAGTAAAAGTCACCGAGCGCATGTGTGTTCAGGATCAATATTTTGATATAATGTGTAGAATGATAATATCAATGAAATATGTCAATATTGTTCCTGAACAAACTTGCGCTCTATAAATTTTAAAGCTAAAATTGTTGTAATTTTGTCCATTTTGTCCTCTTTCTGAAAAAGGATATAAAATCGGACTAGTTTGTGACGTCATAAAAACAAAAATTGTGAATACACTGCTTTGACACTATAATATTTTCTGTTAATTCATATTTCTCATACATTTTATTGAATTCAGCACATTTCAGGAAGTTTTCAAAATTTGATTTTTGTGGGGGCAAATATATGTAATATACCGCATATAGTTCTTTACAGAGTTTCATGGAGTTTTTTGTTATTAAATGCATATTGATTCATAACCGGATCAATTTATTCTTAATGACCTGACAAAACACAATTAAGTTTTTGCATAGATAAACACATCGTATTTTTAGTCAAGAACTTCAAACTTATTTTCTCAATCTATATAGCGTCTATTAAAAAAAATACAAGAAGAGATTTATCGTTTTGTTTATTTCACTGTAAAAATAGAGATAAATATATATTGTAAAGTAGACAATATAATTTTGTTAAAGTTTAATTTGATGTAATTATCCAAATAGGCAAACAGTTGCAAGTCTTGATGCGGAATTCGGGTAAATGTCCTACTTGTCCTTTGAATTCAAATTAGTGCTTGTTTCAACGCAAGCATCATTTTAAATCCTTAACTAATTACTGTCATATTTACATGTGTACCTGTGTTCTGATTTTTTTCATCAAATAATAAGGTGTCACGTTCGGCCGTTACACTACCTCGTCCCTTTAATTGTGTAGCACAAAAACTAGTTTCATAGTTTTAATGATCAGATAGACTTGTAAATAAGATAAATAAAAATGATACAAAAAATAAATCATTGCAATGTTATTCTAAGATCAAGAGAGCCAAATATAAGAGATCACATATTGGAGATAAAAATATTGCGGAAGCACTGATTGTTATTTAATAGTGTGAGTGGCAACAGTGATAAATGGGGGACAGATCATTAAAAGAGTTCATACTTAATATTAGACTAATTATATCATTGATCCTGGTTATCCTACATTCTTTTGCTTTGGGGTACAAAAGCTTCATCTACCTGTTTCATTTTATGGATCCTCCGAGTTCTATGACACTCAGGTGACCGTTAAGGCTCTTGGGTGTTTTATTAGTAGTTTAAAGATTTGTTATTTGAAATGAAAATAACTTTTGCAACATCTTCTCTTTTAATTTACCATATACTGAAAGATTTAGTTTTTCAAGCCCAAAAATTTGCTGGCTTACAAAAAGCAACCGTCTACTATTGGGTTGGCCTCACAAGGGACACATGGTATACCAAACTACCCTCTAGCTAAGGGACACAATTCAATCATTTCTATATGCTATTAAATAGATAAATTAATATTATTTCGTTAAGGTTTCATATTAGATATATATTTAAATTTGATGTATTTTTCCAGAATGCCAACAACATGCGAGAAATGTTTTTACTCCAAATTTCTTTTGTAACAATTAAATTATCTTTCCTCTCTAAAGAAATATGGTATGATTATATCATCACCCAAAGTCAATAAAAGCGTGCAATTAATGTCGCCGGCATTTCTGAGTCAAGTGGTTACAGATAAGGACCATGTATTATTAGTTATAGTATATTTATACCTTAGTTGACTTGAATATATAATTTTTTGAAAATTCTGGCAACAGATTTTTTAAGGAGAGAGCTCTGAATGGGTCATTTGGTAACTTACGTTACTGTCGCCTGATAGAGTTTTCATCTTCAACGCTCTTAAAATAAAAGAAAAATGCTGTACTGCTTTTTCAAATTGCACTAATTTCTGTATATGATGCTCCTTTTTGAATTATCAGTAGTCCTCACTATCATTTTGGTTGTTAACTATGATTTTTATGGAACAATAACTGTGTCGCCAGATTAGTGTTTTAACATATATAGTTTTTCAAATATTCAGAATGACGACTTTTTAATTTATTTTTTCATGAATGTTTACGTTTAATTTGGAGATATTATATGATCATTCATTTTTAAAAAGAGAAAACCATAATTGTAATGCTATTTTGATGACAACTTTTTCAAAATTGGAAAATTTATTTTTCTCGAAATAAGAATGTAACATACGTTACCTCATTTTTAGAGTTATCTAGTAATGGGACAGGTTAGTAAAGTTTGCACTTTCAATCATGTTCATTTGTCTATAAATTAAAAGTTCTAAAGTCAGGCAACGACTGATTCTGAAACGCCATCGGAAGATTAAAGATTGTGATTAACTTACGTGACGTAACATACGATACCGTGATTTTCTATTCTGACTACACTGCGACATTTACCCGCGAAATTTGTTGTCACGTGGAGCATAAAAGAACGCCTAAACATGATCTGTGCAATACAAAAGCACGTGTGAACAATTTTTCCTTGATCCTGGCATATCACAGCTGTAAATAGTAAGGTTTGTTATGTTGAACTGTTATAAGGTAATAGGGTGAAATCATTCTTACGACTCTTATTTTAATTATGACAGAAAACCTTTAGTTAGTAATCGAAAAAAAAAATATTTACTCAAATTTACTCGAATATTTTGGAAATTGGCAATAAAATGAAGGTAACATACGTTACACATGGTAACGTATGCTACTCAAACTTTTCACAGTTCAGTAAAACATTAAATAATGTAAAATATCAAAACTTCTTGCATATTCATTTCAATACAGATAAGATGAGTGAATAAAATAAATCTCTTTAATATATTTTATTACATTTAACCGTAAGATAAATAATTAAA
The DNA here is from genome assembly GCF_032062105.1 of Saccostrea cuccullata. Classification (NCBI taxonomy): domain Eukaryota; kingdom Metazoa; phylum Mollusca; class Bivalvia; order Ostreida; family Ostreidae; genus Saccostrea; species Saccostrea cuccullata. Next base: position 43,005 of record NW_026931927.1, read on the forward strand.
CCCTACCTGGGATCTGATTTCAATTTTATTTGTTTGGAATTTTGTACAAACGATTTGATCACAAACGCCGGGGATTTTATGCTGCAATTATATAAGAATTACTTTTAAATACTTTACTTCACTTAAACTGGAAAAAGCATTTTATGAAATGGTATTCAAAAATATAGACAATAATAAATATATAAGACATTGGGTAACGTATGTTACTATATATCGTTACTTTTATTTTAACAAAAATAGTTCTTTCGAGTGCTAAAATAAAAAAATGTACAGAGAATGAAAAGTGGCAAAGAAAGAGGAAAGTTTCTGGCAAAAGGAAGGAAAAGGCAGAAGAAATTTGATAGATTTGAGCTGTACATAGTCAATTAGAGAGAAATTTTATTCTTTTATTTACAAATGGAATGATAAATTATATAACCTACAAAATCATTTATAGAATAACATTAAGGATGTAAAAATGCATTATTAAACATGTGGCTCAACTGCTTTAGTGTTTCAGTAATTTGTGGATTTTATTTTCTGTCAGTTGAACATGTACATGTGAGTTTTGAATTGTAACATACGTTACTATAATTTACGTTAATACAAGCTGTACTTGATAATGATGTTTTTATTATGTTGAATATTAGACTTGAAATAGGAATTTCGATCGTCGGTTTGGCTGTAAAGAAGACTTTATTGGACGATTTCATTTAATAAATGTACAGTTGTCATTTTTATAATTTTGTCCAATAATTTTACTTTGAATAATAAAAAAAACACCATTGCTTAATTCAGGAATGACCAACTGCTAAATTGTACGTGGTATGTGTATGTTCCAGTCAAAAAACTATTATTTTTCATTTGAATGCACTTTACTGAGCCGTTTTATGTCCTCATAAAAACGGAGTAACATACGTTACTGTGAGTGCACTTTTAAATTTCAGCCATATTTTTTTTCTTAAAATAGCACTTAAACCTTCATTCACGCTTACTTTAAATTATTTATATACCGTATTATATTTTTTCCCTGTTCTTTGTTCAATTTTTAATCACATATCAAAAGTATTGATATTGAAATCTAGTCATGTTTTGTGTTTTGCCAATTTTTTCGTTGGTCGTTTTTCCTACTCTTTTTCCTTTAAAGTTTAAAATAAAATTTGATGCACAATTTATCCGTTTGTTGTTTTGTTTCGTCATCTAAACATATTTGAAGCAAAACTTAGAGTTATGTTCTCCAAAACTAAAGGGAAAATTATTTATTCAATAAATTTAAACCATGGTGAGCAGTAACGGATGTTACACCATAGAAAAATGTGAAAAATGTTACCATACTTTGAAAGATGGTTTTACAAAAATCTTGAAAGTTAACTTGAAATCCATTTAACAAAGTCATATTTAGGTATTTGTCAATATTTCTGCAATATTTTGAGAAGAAAATATCAGTACTGAAATTTTCACTTTTCTCAACTCTTAATTGCACGCTTTTATTGACTTTGGGTGTCATACCATTTTTCTTCAGAGAGAAAAGAAGTTTTATTTGATCAACCAGTATTCTTGTATGTAGACATAAACATAAATTAAATACTTATGATTTTAAAGATGCAACGATGGTAAGACAAATAAATACAAAAATTCTTTTTATTTTATCAAAAGGGATGGTGCGACCTGCTGTGGAGTATTTATTGCTGTATATAACGCCATAGAACAGCTACAACAGGACGAGGAGGTGGACATATTTACCATAGTACAGCAGATACAGTGTAGAAGACCGGAAATGATATCTACAAAGGTATATTTTTACACAATAATAATGTTTTAACTTATATGATAATCAAAATTTTGATTTTATTATAAAAATACATGCCTTTATAGCTGTGTAATTTCACTTTATCGGATGATAAATAAAACAAAGTTATAAAATAGGTGGATTAAGAGGTGTATTTGTAAACTCTCAATTTGAACTGTATCTTGAAAAAAGTATGGGAAAACAGATAATAAATGTGTTGTTTCTTTATACAGGAAGAATACGAGTTTTGTTACAAGGCTGTTTGTGCATTCTTGGAAACCGAAAATATTTATGCCAACACCTCTAATTGAGACATAACGTATACCGCAAATATACTTACTTATGTAGTGTATTCAAATATATAGATCTTTGTACATGTTCATTGACGGAATGTTTCATGGTTGCAAATGCATTGCAATGAATATATCTCGGTTATCTTTCAGCGATTTCTTAGCAAGAATTCGGTTGTTTTTAACACCTTTGATATGTTGTTCAGATGTATTTGGTGATACTTTTTGTTTGAAAATCAATGATTTACTATAATTTTATTGTAATTGTGAGATATACAAACCACCACCAGGACTTTCTGATGCTTCATTTGAATTATTATTTAATGTTCATATGGACAAGGTTCATCTTTACATAAAAGGTGAATGTTTTAAAAACAGTCTGTTAAATTGCACTTTTGTTTATCCTTACATACAAAAGAATGTATCTGAGTGGATAACATATTATTTTAACTATACGCATAGCTTATGATCTAAGACAATTCCTTAAATAACAGCTTTATTGATATATACATGTACTTGTAAATGTCATACTTGCAATTTTATCTGAAAGTTTCTACATGTTTTGTGTAAAAAATAATTAGAAAATTATTCATTTTCTTGGGGATACATAGAGGCAAGCAATGCAATTCTTTTTAAATCCATTTGCACAGATTATGTACTCTTCATTTTCATAATTTTGATGAGACGACAAGCCACTTGACTGTACTTTGTCCTTAATATGATGAAATTATAATAAACAGCTTTTGAATCAATTCTACGTATTTTATATTAATATAAACCATGTTTATAATATAAAGATTGCTTATTTGAAACCGATTAGAGAAAGAACAACAACAATTATTTATGTTAGACAAACACAACATGGAAACCTTTTAGCACGTAGATATTTTTTTTTAGACTTTCCTTTTTTGTAGTTTAAATTTGCTATTTGAATTAAAAATATCCTTTACATGCAGCCTCCTATCTGTTTACTTACCCTGGATGGGACTTCTCATGCACTTAAAGATTTAGTTCAGCAAGCTCAAACAATCGTATATATACTAAAGAAACCCTCTATCATTAGGTTGGCCTTACAAGGGTCAAAAGGCATACAAAACAACCCATTTTATCAGGATTTTCTTTACATTGTAGAAGGGACACAGTTTTTAGCTCACCTGAGCTGAAAGCTCAAGTGAACTTTTCTGATTACATTGTGTCTGTAGTCCGCCTGTCCGTCTGTAAACTTTTTACATTTTCGACCTCTTCTCCAGAACTACTGGGCCAATTTTAACTTAACTTGCTACAAAGCATCCTTGGGTTGGAATTCAAGTTTGTTAAAATGAAGAGCCATGCCCAATTCAAGGGGTGATAATTGAAAATTAGTGAAAATGTGATGGCATGTTTTAAAAATATTCTTCTCAAGAACCACTGTGCAAGGAAAGATGAAACTTATGGGGAATTATCCTTAGGTAGTGTAGATTCAAGTTTGTTCAAATCATGACCCCGGGGGTAGGGCGGGGTAATAAGGGACGATCAAAATTTTACAAAGAAATGTATATGGAAAATCTTTGAAAATCTTATTCTCAAGTACAGCAAAGCCATGACTGGTCATATTGATATGAGAGCATCCATAATTAGTGTAGATTCAAGCTTTTTTAAATCATAATCCCGGGGATAGGGCGGGGCAAAAATGGACGATCAAAGTTTTACATGAAAATATGAAGGAAAAATCTTAATAAATTTTCTTCTGAAGAACATTAAAGCCTTGATTGGTTATATTTATATGATAGCATCCTCAGGTAGGAAGTGTTGATTCAATTTTGTTCAAATCATGAGCCCAGGGGGTAGTACGGGGTCACAATGGACGATAAAAGGTTTACATAGGAATATACAGAAAAAAATCTTTACAGAAAAACTTCTCAAGAACAGGAAAACCATGATTGGACATATTTTTTCAGAACATATTCAGGTAGTGTAGATTCAAGATTGATCAAATCATGATCAAATCATGACCCTCGGGGTAGGGTTGGGTCACAATGGACGACAAAATTTAACATAGTAATATATAGGAAAACTCTTTATAAAAATCCTCTTCTCATGAACAGCAAAGCCATGATTGGGCATATTTATATGAGAGCATCGAAAGATAGTGTAGATTTAGGTATGTTCAAATCATGACCCCCGGGGATAGTGCGGGACCTTGCGGGACGATCAAAGTTTTGCATTGAAATATAAGGGGAAAATATTTAAAATTGTCTTCAAGAACAGCAAGGCCATGATTGTGCATACTTAAATCCTCAGGTAGTGTAGATTCTAGATTGTTCAAATCATGACCCTTGGGGGTAGAGTTGTCACAAGGGACAACAAAATCTTACGTAAAAATATTTGTGGAAAAACGTTTTTCAAAATTTTTCACGGACACAGCAAAGCTAGTTTGTCAAATAAATATGTATATTTTAGTCTCAATATGTAAAAGCGAATTGTTTTTTTTTTTACCTGAGCTTGTCCTGTCCTTGAGGAGTTATACTCCTTTTCCTTAATTATTAAATATCAATTCAAGGGTTCTCCATCGTTTGAAATTTTACTGTGTTGCACAGTTTAGTCGAAGCACTAAAATTGAACGGTATTTTTGCGGTCAAATTTGGAACTGAATCACAAAAGAATACATGTACATGTAACAAATTAAAAAAAAAAATAATTCTTTACACAAAACATATGGTCGTACATATTGATAAAAGTAAAATACATATTCTAAAAAGCGGAGGATATTCTCTTCATCGAACTATGGTAATTAATACTATGTTTCAAAGTATACTTGCGGTGATTTTTAAACATTTTTTTCTTATTGAATTGCCGAATTTAGAAAAAGGGAATCGTCAGAATAGTAAAATAATTTTAAAAGTTCCTTAAAAATTTAAAACAATTTATTAATTTACATCAATTAAATGATTTCGGTACGATGTTATGTTTGACTAACCGTGCCAACATTATTCTAGAGCCGTAGTTCTATAGAAAAGACATTTTTAAATATATTTGTAAAATAATTAAATGTACTTTTTAATTCAATTACCAATTTTTCCGTTACATAAAGTGTGAAAACAATTTATTTGTCTTTGTTTCTTCATACGTAAAGGGTCCGGCGAGGGTCTAGGGGATAATTGATTTTGCAAGGTAAAGCCCTTATTAAGTGCTCTAACTTTTAGAATTGAAAGACGGTAGAATTGAATGATTAAGGTTTCAGTTAGAGAAAATTTATACGTTTGGATTTATCGATAATCACAGATCTTACTGTGTCGGCAAATGTTTAAAAAATGAGACACACTCATAAAATTTGAACCGTTACTGTGTCGGAAAAATTTTACTGTGATAGAACCAACACAGTAAAACAGCTCATGTAGAACCCTGTAATTAAAAAAAATCAATCGGGGTTAGAAATGAATTTTTAATTGTTTTTCCATTCTCTATAGTTATTTTAACTTTCGACCATGCCATTTCTTGATATCCTCGGTATTTAATGTTTTACCTTAGAAAATTGCTTTTCCCCCAAAATTCACCTAGAGATCCTTTTCTACTCTGAATTTCTTTGAATTAATTTCAGAGTATTTGATACAGAGTCGATATACGAGGTAAGGAAATTGTGTCTTATTATGAGTCGGGTACCTTGAACCTCCTATTTTAGTTAAAATTATTATCTTGTTAGGTTGCTCATTTTTTTAAATCTTCATCTTGCTTTTTATAACACTTCTCTCTACTTCTCGCTGCATATCCTGTACATTTAAATTTTAAAAGAAAAAATCGACGTTGGAACGATAAAGAAACCCCACTGTTAAATGGCCAGTGTGCCGAATAAATGTCTAAATTTGACGAGTTTTCCCGGTATTTGCTATGATCTTTAAATGAGTTAAAAAATGTTAGGTAAAAATATATAAAACCAAATTAACATTCAATCACTATTATTTAACTCCTACAAAAAATGAACATCCTTGCATGATATATTACATGTAACCTAAATTGTTACAATTTTTAAATCTGCCCAGCTATTATCAGCGGACCATATCCTGGACATGGAAGTTATGAATGTTTCATAAATATGATTCCTTCTTGGCTGATTCCGTTATGCTCCAAACAGACCTTGGATGTGTTTGGAAGATTGCCACGATTCTGTTTTCAACTCATTTCATTCAGCATAAATATGTTGCTCAATCTTTTTACTACGCTTAATGACAAGCATATTTCTGGCAACTGTCACAGAACTAAAGTAAGTAAAAAATCTAGGCCTCCTATTGAAACTGGTGTTAACTCTTTTAAACGGTGTTTACTCGTTTATGAAGGTCACTTGGCAATCTACCCTTTGAAAGTAATTTAACAAGGATTTGTCACAGTTTACTTCCTCATTCGAAATGGCTGGCGTCTGGTGGATCATTTTATTATACGGAGTAATTCACTGCTACGGTAGGTTAAAAAGCTTCAAACCTGATGTAGATGATATTTTACAGCCGTTTTCATGATATTTTTTTTCTGATTGTTGAAGAGGATCATACGAAACATTCATTTTACCCCAAATAAAAAAATGAGGAGATAACTAGCTCTTTGTTAAAGCCTTCTTCGTTTTAAAATGCCAGTTGAACATGCATGAGTTCAGCTCAAATGTAATATTGTGAATTTGCACAAAGAAAAATTTAAATGGTAAAAGTCATTTAAACTTTCTTTTTCAAATTAGTGCTTTGTAAATCTGCACAGACTTTTTTTGAAAATTCTTTTCAATGAAATTTGACACTGAAAATAATTCTTTTATTTGTCTTTTTCGTTACATTTTCGTATCTTTAGAAAAAAGATCAAACCGCATTAGACTATCTTTTGTTTAAACGGATATCATTTTCTCTCTGAAGTTCTTTGATTTGTTCAAAACATTTTACAGTCGTTTCTCCATATCTTCTTTCTCACCAAGTCCCCGTGTGGATCCGGGTTGGAATAGGTCCTAAATACCCCCTTGTTTGTCGTAAAAGGCGCCTAAATGGGACGGTCCTTCGGATGATACCGTATAAACCGAGGCCCTGTGTCACAGCAGGTGTGGCACGATAGAAATCCCTCCCTACTCAATGGCCGTAAGTTCCGAGCATGAGCCTAAATTTGC
>NW_026931928.1:0-49260 GCF_032062105.1 Saccostrea cuccullata
TCTTAATAAAGGTGTATTGAAAAATATCTCTATATACATGTAGGTACATGTATGCTTAGATTGATTGATTGATTGTATATTGTTTAACATCCCTCTCGAGAATTTTTCACTCATATGGAGACGCCACCACTTGCCGGTGGAGAGCTGCAAAGTTTTTGTCCTATACTCTGCACTCAGGGCCATTGAGCAGGGAGTGATCTTTTTCGTGCCAGCACCTACTGCGACACGGGATCTCGGTTTATACGGTCTCATCCGAAGGACCGGTCTCCACGTCCCACAGTGGGATTCGAACCCGCAACGTAAGGATTGACTCCTTACTTCGCGATTATAGAGCAGATGCTCTAACCACTGCGCCACGCGGGCGACTTGTATGCTTAGAAGTAGGTCTCCTACTTATCGAGCAATTGTGTTTGAATATCTACTTCGCTTATTAAAATGATTTTAACACTGAAAAATATGAATATTAATTTATTATTTTATAAATGTAAGCTTAAGACTTACTTTTGAAATACAGAGTGGTTTTTGGATCATCAAAACATTTAAATAAAAATAGTCTCGAGTTTAATGTTCAATTTTAACTAGCTTTGACACCCACCTATATTTGGTATTTGTAGCATAAAGAAAAAGAGAATTCCAAACAAGTTGTTCAGCCATGTTAGAAATCCCCCAGTTACCCCCTCAGACACGGGATATGTGGACTCCGCCCCCAATTCATAGAAAAGGGGAACGGCACCGCTTAGAAACATCCCTCCTAAGATAGTTGAAATGTATACTTGTGCTAAAATATAAATACATCAAAACATTATGCACTTTTTGATATTCAGAACAAGTGATAATAAAATAAACCACCCAAAACTTTTCATGGGTTGATTTTTCACATCCTGATGAACAAGACATATATTGAGAAAAATATTGTAAAACTCATTTAAATGATTCCTTTCAGGATTTACCTGTGGAGAATGGTATAACCTTGACACACATAAGGGTGAACCACACAAACGATCCTCCAGCTACACCAAACATCACCGAAAGGAAGAGTTTCATATGCCGCATAAAAGCATCTGAAAATCTTTGAATTATATATGAATCATAAGTAAATGTATTTAAATTTTTCGACATTTTATTTAATTTGCTCTCTTCATGTGATAGAAAAATTAATATAATAAAGATCATATCAGCATCATCTGTTACCTTCCAATGGCTAGACCTGAGACACAACCTGCCATTATAGAGTAAAACCCAATCCACCCAACCTCAGTCTAAAACAAGTAGCCACAATACGTTGTTTAATTAGAAATGTCATTTAAAAACACACAGGTATATAAGAGAAAATGACAAATATATGCATAATTAAGTTTAATCAACGTTTCTATAATTCTAAATCATAGTCTGCCTTTTGTGTAGGTACGATTTACAACTTAAGACTATGCCGAGGATAATAAATAACAAAAAGAGATACATATTTGTAATGGGCGGAAAGCAAGATATGAATACATGTACATATAAGAATATATAAAAATGTGGAGATAGCGAACAACAATCAAGCTCAAAAGTCCACCTAAACAATGCAGAACAATACAGGGTAGCAGCAAAGCTTATCTCTATAAACATCATCGGTAGGACCATGAAGTAATAATTATGCATTCCCTATTAATCGGTCACACCCACCGTACTCTTCTTGAATATTCGGTCAAATAAAAAATTCCGTTGTCAGTTCAATGTAAAAAAAAATGTCCAAACAGTTGGTAGAATAATACCTACATGTATAGTTGACATTAGATTTAAAGACATATTTATTTGCTAAAAAGTGGCTTGTATCGACCATAAAATTTGAAAAACGACTTTCAATGCCCTTGTATAATTACGTACCTAATTGTTTAATAATTTGATCACACGTAGAACATGCTCTAGTGTATCAAAACAAATAAAAGACATAAACTTCCTTTGATGAAGATATACTAATTGCTTCATCAATGAAATTTCTTTTTAGTTATTAGTTTGGCATTAATGTCTTTCTTATAGCTATATGTCCATATTTAAAACAAACGTATCAGAATATGTCGTCTTTTATTTCAAAATTACAGAGATATATCGAATCATTGATGAATGAAGATAAAACAACATCGATATACATACATGTACATCCAAACATCTATTTGAAAGCTACAGAAAGAGCCTTTTTTATTCTCAAGTACGAGGATTTTTACCTTTGCAACTTGTTTCATTTGGATACAAAACAGGTTTGCCGATAGACCAAAAACATCGGTCAAGTGTCAATAATACATGTATTGTATATACAATGTTAAGCTTGAGAAAATAACGGGGTTGAAAAACATGCATCCGGCATTCAAGTGAAGAACATAGAGGTACAAATAGACAGCACAAAGGAATGGAAGCTGAATGAATAGAATTTTAAAATGCATGAGACAAGAGAGACACCCAATTACAACTATGTATGCTACTTCCCGGTTACTACTTTTACCTGTCCAATGCCCTGAGGATTCAGTATGACATCAATCACGGTTCCCCATGACCCGTATACTCCTGCTGGCAGAGCGTAAGCCAACCCTATTAACCATATTGCTTTGTTCCTGTTCAAAGAGAACCATAAAGGAAATGTGATTTTTTGTTTTTTTTACAAAATTGTCTTGGTCTGACTATCTTTTATTAATTGTTTTTATGAATGTTAGCTCTAACCGTTGTGCCACATAGGCAACTAGATTAAATTAAAGCTGACATGAACTCTTAAAAAGGCATCAATTTTCATCTTTGTACGACTTACTACATTCCTGTACGCCCTTGTCCGCCATATTTCTTCGATTCCGCCATATTTAATCGAAGATTTTTGGCCACCTGTACCTGCTATATATAGCGTTGTAGAATTGTTTCACTTGAGTGATTTTCTAGCCTGGCTGTCGACATGTACACATCTCCGGTAGCATAGTTTTTAGAAGTCTATAAACTGAATAAACTGACCAAATACATGTTTGAAAAGTAAGAATTCGACAAAAAAAAAAAAATAGAACTATACCGAGAATTAAATTATTTTTGAATGCATTTGCTGCAATATAGAAAATACACTAACACGGAATGCATTCATGTACCTGTGTACAGCAAAAATCCATGCAGGTCGAGAAAACGCGTCAAACGCAGTGATAATTAAAACATTTACCTGAATGCGCTATCGTTACAGGGATGTGCACATGTCGAAAGAATTATCCTATTTTACTTTTATTGAAAAATGCATCTCAGAAGTCATGTAATCCATTGCTAACTCAACAGTAAAAGATGCTTGGACACACGTGGCCCATGCCGATCATTTTATTTAGTCAGGGAAAATATCAAAAGTTGAAAGCTCAGTGGGGTTGATTGAAAGAAATGCAAGTATTTTTTTTTTCAAAACTAAGCATTACTCTTGTCTGTAAATAATGCAAATAGAATTTATGATTACATGGTTTAAATTCATTAAATTTATTAAAAAAAAAAAAAACATGCATTATTACGAATTATTCACCTTTTGAAGATATTTTCCTGTGATAGGAGGGTGTGTGTGTAATAAAACACATAATAAATGCATAATTATTAACACTCTCATAAAAATAATTTAAGAAAAACGTCGGAAACAGATTGCATTTCTTTATGATCAATTATTATCAAATAAATACTGTGTATTGGCTTTATTAGACCTAATATAATTTGATTTAAAGTTATTCATAATTTTATGCACAATGAATGAAAATATACCCCATGCACACCCAAAAGTCGAAGTGCTGAAATTCCCAGAAAAAAATAAAGGAATCGTAATTTCCTTGTTATATGCACATCTATGCTCATTGTGTCCTAAATATCTGCAAAGTTTGACGAAATTGTGTGCAGCGGTTTATGAGGAATTGCGCTGACAAACTGCTCATCTTTATATTCAAGATATGGCCAAAATCTAAATGTAAAAGTGCGGAAATTCTAGAAAAAATAAAGATTTCGGAATTTCCTGGTGATATGCAAATCCAGACACATTGACACCTATAAATATCTCGAAAGTTCGACAAAACTCTGTGCATTAGTTTATAAGAAGTTGCGCTGACCCCCCCCCCCCCCCCCCCCCAAAAAAAAAAGGGCTGACTGAGGGTCCAAAACATTATACCTCACGCAACTTGTTGCGAGGGGTATAATAAAAGAGTTTGATTCTGTGGTACAATGATAATGAAAATAGAATTTAATGTGAATTAAATTTCTAGATATAAATAATTAATGATTACTAGAAAAAGCATATAAAAAGAGAGAGGAAACCCCCGTGAGGATTTACGCATTCTACCTACAATTACCGTTATAAAAATTCCATTGTCTGTTGTGCAAGTTCAGCATATAAGTGTCGGAACCGGGGGGGGGGGGAGGGGGGGTGGTGGCTTTTTTACAAATATATACTTAGTATAGACATTGAATATTGTTGCCTAGGTTTAAACCCCCCCCCCCCCCCCCCGCTTTCCACAGACAAGTCGCAGTAAAGGTTAAAAAAGAGGAAAGTGTTGGTGTTTGGAGAAAAATTTTGTTATTGAAGTTCGAACCTACCTCCCCCCCCTCCTTTCCCCCACACGAAATAGGATATTCGTGTTTAGGAAAAGGACATTTCCCCCTTTTTTTAAGCTTGTCAGATTTTTTGAATGTATAAAAAAGTGTATAAAAAAATTTCTTTGCACTTAGCCCCCCGCCTCCCCCCTTTCAATTTGCTTCCGACGCCAATGCGTTTGAGAAGGTATTTGAGAAAGTCCCCGATGTACCCATTCCTGTGATGTATATTTCACGTTTATTATATCTCCCGCTTGAAAAGTGGGAGGGTATATAGTAATTATTATGTCCGTCCGTCGGTCTGTTACGCTTTGGGGTACCCATCTCTTATCCGCAAATCCTCTTATACCACTTAGTGAAATTAAATAAAACTTTCACAGAATCTTATAGGTTTATTACATATTACCATTTTGCATTTTGATCCGACACGTATTTTGGGTTTAGCGACAACATCAAAATATGGACTCTGCCATTACAACCATATGGGAGGCGGAGGTATCATTTAGTGTGCTCATTGCTCACAATACCTCTAATTTCTCTTTCAATTTGGCCGTTTGGGTTAACTTCTCGTCCAAATTAAAATTATTATTCAATTTATGAAGTTTCGACATCCCGCCTGAAAAAAATCCTTGATCTGTCCTAAGGCTTGATAAATGGACAGCACAAAGTGCGCAGGATCTTATACCTATTATTGCCCTAAGGGATGGTTACAGAGTGAGAGAGAGAGAGAGAAAGGGAGAGAAAGAAAGAGAGAAAGTTCAATATACAAAAGAATAAATAAAAATTATTCTTTTTCAACCAGTGTTAAGACTCCCTACCCTAGCTTTTAAAATTATCTCCCAAATATTCCTACAGAAATTATATATATATATATATATATATATATATATATATATATATATATATATATATATATATATATATATATATATATATATATATATATATATATAAAATAGCTAGACTATCAGGCAGGGATACTGAAATCTCGAAAGTCTCTCTATAACACCATAATTATAAAACATTTATACATACCTCAAAATGCACATACTCTGTGGTCGGAGTGACACATTTAAAAAGAAATTTCAAAATTGAATTCGGCAGAGATGTCTGTCTTCCAAGAATATTTAGATAACGGTCATGTCAATTATTTTTGCATGCTCCCCCCTCCCCAGCCTAAAAAATCAAATGCCTAAATGTCAATCTGAACAGGGGATGGCATTTCTTCGTGTGTTTGTGTGTTAAAGAATGTATAAATCTATGTAGACATAAAAAAAAATTGTATTCTGGTTAATTGCTTTTAAGATTTGAAGTAAATAATTACCGTACATCAAATTACTAGTACATGTACTTGGTTTAGATTTGAGATTAGTACTACAATAATCAGTTATAACTGACAAATGAATTTTGCGACGCAAACCAACCGCAGACTATATGCATGACTTTGTATAGAATGTATATTAGAACTATATGTAGATAGACAATTCACAATTATAGCTTATGAACAGCAGTTATAATCCCCCCCCCCCTTTCAGCCGCGCAAATACCAAATAACTTCTCTATCCACTTGTGATATTTTCCCTGACCAAAATCTGATCAGCACGGACTAGGTGTATCGACGTGCTTGTCTGTACGGAGTAGTGACATCGTGTTTACTATTGAGCTTTTACGGAGTTTATTTCTTTTTTGTGATGCATATTTCAATAAATGGAATTCAGGGTGTATATCACTTGACTTGTGCACATCTTCGAACCGATGCAGTAACCTTATTACCAGGTATGGGTACGTTTACAGCGTTCAAGGCGTTTTCTCGATATGCACCAATTGCATAGGGGCTGCAAATCAAAGACGTTGGTTTTTTTGGTGCCATTCAAATAATAATAATTTCAAAACGTGTTTGCAGATTTTACTGCTTTCTATTTCAAGTTTATTCTGCATAAATTGGCGCACTGTAAAAATACGTACTCGTGCATCTAAAATTCTCACCAAACTTGCATTTTTTTCTTTTGATTCAAATCAATAATTATTCAGAAATATGATTATTATTTTGTTTATTGTGGTTTTGAAATGTCTTGATCTCTTTATGTGTTCTCATATGCTTTACCATCGGAGATGTGCACAAGTCGATACCCAAACCAAAAAATCATTCAACTGTAACGAGCGCATTGGGGTATACATCGTTACAATGAGACAAGGTATCTGAAAGAAATATGGCGGAATACGGCCATCGTTGGTATGAAACAAGTCGTACATAGATGAAAATGTTGCGTTTTTAAGAATTCATGTCAGCTTTAAGGAGGCTGGTGGGTCAACAATTTAATCCCAAATTAACCACCAGATTTAGCTGTCAACTATCATTTGGCAAAGAAAAAATTCATATATTTTAGCTTTAAAATTTGATCATTTTGTATATCTTTATATGGAGCTCTCCTTTTAGCCTCGTAAAAATATTTATTGAAATTCTAAAAAGTAGTTAAAAATGTGACTTTGGAATCAAAGTAGAGAATTGACTTTTAACCAAGAAACCTTGATCAAATATTATATAATGTTTGAAAACTCCCACCCACAAAATATTTGCTGAAACAAAATTGTTATTCTACAGTTCCTGGTAATATTTTCAATTGAGGCTGATAACTGTCTATCATTCAATAGAGAATGACAAATTCGTGAATCACCATGTCCGATTAAACTTAATTCGTACACGTACTAGTATATAGAAAACTAAAATTGTTTACAAGTTAAATTGATATTGTTTACTGACCGAGCAATCTTCAGTAGTGCTCTCCTGTAGACTACTCGTTCTGTAGAGGCTGATACACTCGGTGGTGATGGGGGTTTAGAGGGGATAAATAGGCTGCCTAAAAATAACAGTCCGGAGGCAGCAAACTCTATATAATGAAAGAGAAATGTAACATATGTAAAACTTTAGGACAAACATTTAATAGCTAATTCATTGATATGATATATATTCATTATTGAATAGTTTATTCATGTGAATGTGCATTTGAAACTACTGACCGTAATACATTAGGTACATAATGTCCTGCTGGATATGTTTAAAGTTGACCAAAACTGTAATAAAGAAATTCTCATCAATTCAATGCTATCCGTGAAGTTACAATAATATATATGAATATATAACATTACCTTCAGAGGAATTTGTATTATTTCTTTGATTGTCATGCGTTGGTATATATAAATCTTCTGCTAATCTGAAAGAATGTAACATTCCATGTCTTTAACAATGAAAAAATAGAAGCATCCAATTTTCTTATATCCAACTCATGAACAAGAACGTTTAGTAAGGTATATTATGTCTATATTCTTATATCAATCATTTCGATATGGAATATATTTTACCTGTTTGGTGTAAGAGTATTATTTTGGAAATGAGTTTCATTTTGGTACTTTGGTGACGATACTAGCTGTGGACCTATAAACAAACCAAAAAGAGACATCTTTAATGCTTACACCATTACCTTAAGAAAAATCCAACGTTCTATCGATGCAATATAATTTGTTCCTATTTGTATATTTTTTTCTTGGTAACATTGCGGGTGTACATGTTTACTGTTGCAAGGGTTTGTCGCGGGACAAATTTTGATTATATTATAACTACATAATGTCAAATATAACCTAGCTTTACATTCCCGATTTAAAAATGGAAGCGGGTTACAAATATCCATGTTTATAACATGTTTATGTTTTAATAGAATAATTCCAGGAGATTGTTGATAAATACATGTACCTATAACAAATGCTAAAGCTATTCCTACGTAATTGAACACTGAAACGACTGCTGTGGCGCTTGTTCTCTGATTAGGCGGAAACCACGTGTTGGCAACCTGCGCAGGCGCAGCGCAAGGCACTGTTCCAGAAATTCCATTTAAAATAGCACAAAAATTACTCAGCCTGAAAAATAACCAACATGGCACAGAATCTTCACACACATGTCAAGTTAATACATAGACTGATTTGATAATTTTTAATAAGAGTTGATAGGAAAGGAGATGCTGTTCAAAGTTGGTGCAGAAAAAGGATAGAGATGAAAAATGTTAATTCGAGTTCACTGGCTTTAAAGATGAAGAAGTTTTTATTTCCTTTTAACCTGACCTGCACAATAATATTGGAATTTTTTAAAAAGTGAATTTAGATGTTTCTTTACTGATTCCCTTTAGTTCATTGTAGAACATTTCTGCAACGAACATCGAGAAATGATCGTTATTTTACAAAATACCCACCATGTGGCATATTTAGGTTCATAGGTTATACATCTAAGCCCAGTGCCAATCAGCAATAAAACCGTGCAGGCCATAATGGAAATTCGTAAACCTGTAACATATATATTACATATAATACACTTTACACCATATTTTCTTACCTGATAAGCATTTTAACAATAATAGTAACTTGTTAAAATTTATCGATTGTAAAAGATGAAAAGATGAAATTGATCAGTCTAAAAATAGTTATCAAAACAAATCGTCAACAGGTCAAAAAGGACCCGTGGAAACATCACGAGTGGGATCAGATGCCTAGGAGGAAGAAGCGTCCACTTTCAAAACCATCTTTGAGCCATATGCATTGATCAGGTATACGGAGTGCCCAGTAGTCAAAACAAATATAAAAGCAATGACGTAGCAAATGGTACGAAACTTATTAGACAAAGGACCGAACGCTAGTTTAATTTGTGCATACTTACAATCAAATTCATCACTAGTAAATCTACCAAGGCAAAAAGTTGAGTTCAATATGGGTTGCTGAAATCTTTGTAATATCAAATTATTTGTCATTAGCTTTAAACAGCTTAAAAATTGATCGTACTTGGAGATACATGACTGTATTACAATAAATGATGATTTGCTTTAACAGGTTTTTGCCTTTTACTAACTGGCTGAATAACAATATCAATATTTCAAGTAGAGCAACATGAGTATTATGTGTGTTTGATGGTTGATGTTTGCCAAACATCCCACTTATGAAAATTAAATGTGTAATTTCTAAAACAAGGAAAATTATTGACAAACAATTTGAGGATACAAGAATATCAGCAGTCTCGTTTAAAGTAATAGTTTCGTCAGATCTAAGGTAGATACAATACAAATACACTTTGTCATTGAGTCAAGAGCTGACTGACGTTTTTCATACTAATTGTTTGTCCATGTTTTATACAATTTATACACTGAATTTACGACGAATTTTTCCTTTATTTCCCAATCATGACAAGGAGAACACGGCGTATGTGACCGATCGGCAGGGGATGCTCACTCCTCCAGGGTACCTGATCCAACCTCTGATGTTTTGGAGGTCCGTGCTTGCTCTGCTCCTATTTTGTACTTTTTAACGGACTTTTGAATTTAAATTATGTTCGTTATCTCCATACATTTCATCCAATTGCAAAGTACATTAAGAAGACACTAAAGAGTAAAGATTTTTAAAAAATAGAATAAAATGATAGGAATTTGAACTAATTGTCAATTATTGTTTTGGTAAATATTCAAACATTAACATGTTGTGAACACGAAAGATTTGAAATTAGTGTGATCAGAAATGATGATACACTAGAAAGTATTACCGGGTATAATGAATAAATTAATTCAATTAATATCTATTTACTATAGTAAAGTATTTTTCTTTCTTTATTTTAGTCGCCATTTTAGCAATAAAGTGGATATAATTATCTGATATTATAGCTTATGCAACTTTTATCGATAAAATGGATACAACATTAAGCATATCTTACATAGCACGTAATTTCATAGACTTACTAGTAAATTCAAAAGGCAATTTAATAGTGAAATGGAAAGGCAAAAAAGTAGAACAGAAGAGTGAGGGCCAAGTAATTATATTTAATGATAACAAAGTTCACGTATCATAAGAAATTTAATTGTAATCGTCTTTGAAAAGACAGAAACATCCAAATCCTTAATTCTTTATTCAAAAAAGAAAAATAAACTATCGACCCATTGTTACATACATGTATACCTTTAGTATCCATGAAATAGCAAGCTGGAAATACTGTGATGATGTATGCAATGTTTCCTAAGTTTGGTAACATTCCAATCTGACTATCCTCCCATCCAAACACTACCTCGGCGGACTGGGTAATAGGACCCCATGTGTTCCACACTGCAGCTTGCAGAAAGGATGCCACACTGAATACGAGAAGAACGTACCATCGCCTTTTGTACGTTTTATATTTCTCCTTATTCTGCAGTAGCGGTTGTTTCTCCTCGCTCGTGGTGTTAATGTCATCATTTTGCACTTTTTTATTTGATGCATTTTTACTTTCAATAAAAGACATAATGTCAGAAAAACCGTGCCGTATATGTATAAATCACGCCATGAAAAGTATTAATTTACTAAAGTTCACCGTTTAACAGGACATATTTTTTTACTTTCACTTTACCGACATCCGGTGTCTTGTTTACTAACGTTCACGTGATACGTGTCACATGAACAGTTTAAAAGTTTACGAAGGCGTGGATCGATATGAAATAGTACGGAATAGAAGTTTAATATAAATAATTGGTATTTATTGTAGAAAATTTTATTTTTATTTAAGAACCATTGGTTGAAATAAAGAACGTAATTCATATCTTTGATCTTTGGATATCCCTTCATTTTTTATGAAATGCATATTAGTATTCAACGACCTTAATACGTGCTCTAATATTTAACAGAGAAGTTAATAGCCTTTATATAGCTGCACAAAAATCTTCTTTTCTTCACTGATTTATGGATTTTTGCATGAGGACATAAGAAATTACAGAATATTTTAACCACAATTACCCTTCTTCATTCTAATAACAAATGTTATTGGAATTTATAAACTAACAACAAAACAACAACAACAAAAAATCCATAAAACAGCACTATCAATTCACGAAAATTATCAGTCTTTTGTTCGAACCAATAACATACGGATAAGTGTCTTATTTGAATCAAAACGAGTTATGGTCCAAAATTTCATTGCAAAAATGATTAAAGTAAGTTATTGCACTATTTTTAACCAGACCTTTTGGTGCTCCGAAAAGTTTAACTTGAGTAAATTTTTTTTTAATCAATCGAGCGTAATCTATTTTTCATAGTACCAGTTAAAACATCAACATTGTTTATCAAAAAAAAATATTATCAAACACATTCTGTCTTACTATTACTTTAATTTGGTTTGTGAACGACCAATCTCTATTTTGTTCAACGATATATCAATATCATTCCTAGACTAAGTGTACCAATCTGGAAAGACAAAAAGAAATTCCAGTCCTAGAGCAACACTCTCCACAAAAGGCCCGTTTGTCCAATATCTGTGTCTAGAAACACCAGAAAAAAGTTCCTTAAAGCACAAGAAAAAGAACATTTGGTAAACAAATATTTCATTTCAAGGTTTTTTATCAAATAATATGGCATTTTCTTTCTCGTAAACGTGTCAGTTGCAAGATTTCTTATTTTGAATTTTGATTCATTGGTGGGTAGACAAACAGATCAATAAATGAATTAGAACAAGTCAAACTCAGCTTTTTCTGTGACAAAAGTAAAAAAAAATCCGACTCTAATGTATATAGCATGTCTGAATACCTCCTGTTACTCCTTCTGACACGGGGAAAGTTGACTTAGCCCCCAGTTCATAATACGTATAAGGACAAAGTTTTACCAAGGAACATACATTCAAAGATACTAGACATAGGTAAACCAAAACTAAAATACATAATTATAAGATCAAGACGCTACAATGTCGAGGCGAACTGTCAACTTACAACCTCCTTTAGGAAGTCTTTGTTTCAAATCAAATCTTGTCCACTAAAAACAGACCAAAAATGATTCAAAATCAGTAAAAATGAATTATTTAAAACAATACTTTATTTTCTAAGACAAACTAACTGAAGAATTATGTCATTAGCTTTATGTCACACTATCAAGGAAAACAATCCAAATCTGCATAATATATTACTCATAAACATCTTGACATTCTCTCTCTTTTTCAACAGATATATCCTTGTACTTCCATACATATGAGAAGGATATGGAGATAACGAACAGTATTCAATCTCAAAGTCCATAAAACAATACAAAATAAGAGCAGAGCAAACACGGACCCCCAAAACATCAGAGGTGGGATCAGGTGCCATGGAGGAGTGAGCATCCCCTGCCGACCGGTCACACCCGCTGTGTGCTCCTTGTCATGATCAGGAAATAACGTAAAAAATCCGTCGTCAATTCAGTGTATAAATTATAGACTAACAATTGGTATGAAAAACGTCAGTCAGCATTTGACTCAATGATAAATTGTATTTGCTGGCAAGGTCATTGTATCGACCATAGAACTTACGAAATGATGACCTTAAACGAGACTGCTGATATTCTTGTTTCATCAATTTGCTTGTCAATAATTTACCTCGCTTCAGAAGTTGTTCATAGGTAGAGCATGCTCTTGCGTATCGAATCAACTGAGATATATATACTCCGTATACAGGTGATGAAGGTATATTGCTGCATAAGTAAGGAAAGTTGACGATAGAAAAGATAAAGTCATCACGTTTATCATATATATGTAGTTTGGTTGTTAGATTACCATTAGCGTCTTTTTCAAGTAAAATATCCCTATAAATAAAAAAACCCGGAAAATCTGGTAAGTCGCACCAGTATAACGTGCCAGAGCATCACTCTATCAGCTATCCATAACTCTGATATAATATGCTGAGAGCCTAATGTATAGTTCATTTAATAGCAAATTGGAATTCAATACGCAGCTTATCAATATTGGTAGGTCAAACTCCAAGGTCAAAAGGTCAAATTTGGTGCACCCAAAGAAAGGTCTTGTCACAAGGAAATGCATCTGTGATACACTAGTATCAAATCTATAACCCCACCCAGCCAAAAGTTATTGGCAACCTTAAAGTTTTTGTGGATAAACAGACAGAGAGAAAGACGGACAAGCAGACAGACGACGGATACGGCAAACACTATACATTCCGAATCTCCGATTACGGTGGCATAAAAATAGGCTGCATTTTTTTGTGGTGTCAGGAAAGCTTATTTCATTTTTTTTATCTATTAAACGTCAACTCATATTTATTGAGAGAACGTACATGAACATCTTAACAGTTATTTAAATACATATATTTGGCACGGAAAGATAAAGAGTTGGGCTGAGGAACCTTCTACCTGTCTTCTCCTCGTTTTCGATAAGGGTAAATCAATTCATGAGTTTTCCGTAAGAAATATAAAATAATCTTGTCACATGTAATGCACAGTCAAATATAAAGCCCTATCTGTTCTCAAACAAAAGTTATAAGGAACAAGATGTGTTTGTGAAGCACTGATGCCCCCTTATGGCAACATAGCAAAGGTTAAGCTTTCTCAAATGAAGATCAAATATGTTGGTACCTAAAGTAAGGCCTGAACATTCAGATAACATATTTATCCAATATGCATGCAAATGTATATAAATTACAATGATTACTATCACTATAAGAAAAATAACAAAGTAAAATCTGCAATGTCTCATGATTGTTGCTATATATAGCTGATATTTATTTTTCAAATAAATTGAATAAAAATAACCATCTCTTTTTAAACCGTATGTTCCCCATATCTAATGCAAATAGGTATTTTTATGCTCCCGTAAACGAAGTTTCGGGGGTATATAGTTTTTGTCGTGTCTGTCTGTCTGTCTCTATGTCTCTCTGTTTGTCCGCAAAAACTTTAACCTTGCCCATAACTTTTGATTTAGTGGAGCTATGACTTTCATATTTCATATGTGTATTCCTTGTGACAAGACCCTTGTTTGGGTACTACCAAATTTGAAATTTTGACCTTGACCTTGGAGTTTGACCCACTTTTACATGAAAATTTTAAAATTTTGCTTTGGCCATATCTTTTGAACAGTAGACACCAGGACATTTATACTTCACATATGTAATGTTTGTTAAAAAATCTTTCACAGGATGCCAACAATCTTGACCCTTTGACCTTGACCTTGTAGATTTTGGTACTTGTAAAAAAACTTTAACCTTGGCCATAACTTTTGAACGGTAAGGGATAGGGCTTTCATACTTCATACAGTGGCCGGAACGTTATTGTTGACAATTCACACGAACGATCACGTTACACGAACGATTCCGCACGATTAAACATGTTACACGAACGATCTTTCACGTTCACGATTCTACACGTTACACGATCCTACACGATTGTTAACGCAAACGCACGATTCTTCACTCAAAATAGTTCAAAATATTTAGGATTCAATATTTTCAAAACGAAATGCAGCTTAATACTTATTTAAGATTTCAAAAAATTATCAATATTATTTCATAGACTTTGAAGAAAAAAATGGAAAATGATATTTCTGTAACTAAATATATGCAAGACTTAATATTTTAGATTAAAAATAATTATTTCTAAGGTAATTCTCCGATCAAAAAAAACGGATTTTGTTCGTTCTATTAGACTATGTACATGTATATGGGTCGTATAATTTGATTGAATTGGAATCATGATATGCAGAAAGGGGGAAAGGATTGAACAAAAATGGCAGCATGGAATGACTTAAATTATAATTACAAATTTTATCCTTATGATTCCAATGATTCAATGTATGATAAACTTGCCAATTATTCAACTTTTTATTTGCAGAAATTTAAAAATTAATTAATTACAAATAGGCTCAAGAGATAAACACAGGTAATCAAAACTCCCGAAAATCATGCCGTGTCCATGTATATTTGTCGACTAACTAGTTATGTAAGCATTGAGAAATGTTTATTTCTTTGTAAAAAAAAAAATATTTATTTTCAATGAATTGATTTCAAGATTATCTTGACCACATAAGAAGTAAATAATAATTAAAATCAGATTTTTCAAAAAGGCGTTTAAGATCTAAGTACGGTTTATCACAATATTGATCGCGCTATTTGAGGAGAACTTAATATTGTACGACTTACTATATTGCTTGTTTACGGGCGATAATTAGTTCGTTCTGCATTCTATTATGTAAATTGCGCTTTTTCATTTTATTTGGATTTTAATTAATAAATTAAGAAAAACAAACAAGGGAAATGCTTATTTTACAAATAACATTCCGATAAAAACTTACAAAACGAAATTCACACGATTCTAAACGCACGATCTCGCACGATTAAAAAAAAGCGCACACGATTGAGTCTGATACACGAACGATCTCGCACGTTACACGAACGATCACTCACGATACACGAACGATTCTACACGATTGATTTGTCAACAATAACGTTCCACTGTATATGTAATCCTTGTGAAAAGACCCTTCATTGAATACGAAGGTCCTTGACCCTTTGACCTTGACCTTTGAGATTGACCTACTTTAGAAAAGCAAACCTTGACCATAACTTTTAAAGACTAGGGCTAGTGCTTTCATACTTTACATATTTGATTCTCATGACAAGACCTTTCATTTGATAACAACAATCTGATTAAAATACAGATCTCTACATAGCGCAAAGAGCTCTCTGCGCTTTGCGCTATGTAGAGATCTGTATTTTAATCAGATTGTGATAACAATAACTTTGACCCTTTGACCCTTTGACCTTGGAGTTTGACCTACTTTAAAAATACAACATTGACCATAATTTTTAAAGGGTTCGGGCTAGGGCATTCATACTTCACAAATTTAATCCTTGTGGCAAGACCTTTCACTTGATATCAAGAAGTTTGACCCTTTGACCTTGACCTTGGAGTTTGTCTTATTTTTTACAAACATTAACCTTGACCATAACTTTTGAACAGTAGGGGCTAGAGCTTTCATATTTCAAATGTGTAATCCTTGTGACAAGACGTTTCATTAGATATCAAGAATCTTGACCCTTTGACCTTGACCTTTGAGTTTGACTTACTTTTTACAAACTTTAACCTTGACCATAACTTTTGAACAGTAGGGACTAGAGCTTTAATATTTCACATGTGTAATCCCTGTGACAAGACTTTTCATTGGGTATCAAGAATCTTGATCCTTTGACCTTGACCTTAGAGTTTGACCTATTTTTTAAAAACTTTAACCTTGGTCATAACTTTTGAATGGTGAGGGCCAGCGCTTTCATACTTCCCATACGTAATCTTTGAGACAAAGCCTTTCTTTAAAACCCAACAACCTTGACCCATTGACCTTGAAACGGAGTTTGTCCTATATTATAAAATGTTAACCTTGGTCTTAACCCTTGAACAGGTGTAGCTTTCGCATTTCTTGTGAAAAGGCCTTACTTTGGTACCAACTTATTTGATCTGCATTTGAGAAAGCTTAACCTTCGCTATGTTGCCATACGGGGGCATCAGTGTTTCACAAACACATCTTGTTTCAAAAGTATTTAGCATTTATACGAGGTTTGTCCCAGAAAAACGCGAACTTTTTGAATATTCCAAATAATATTCTACCAAAACTAATACTATTTTGCATGCTGTTGGGCAATCATCTTTTTGATATTTTGACAAAATATTACAGGCCTGGGTGTCCCAGAAAAACGCGAACATTTTCCATATCTTTTGTTTCAATAGGACTATAAACTTAAACATCGGCATACATCATGATCAATATTTTTTTACAATCATGCTTAAAAGTTTCAATGAAATATCTCTATAAATAAAATTTTTCTCTCAGGTAAACGAATCTATCTAATTAGCTGTAGGCGCAACACTGACGACGTCAAAACGTATCCCGTGGTGTTTGTGAAATTATTCTGGAAAGTGTGCCTCGGAAAAATTCATTTCAGCATATACGAGGGTTAATCTAAAAGTTCGTGGAATTTCTTTCTAAAATTCTACCTCGATTTGATGAAAGCAAACAACATGCATATTTATGAAATAGAGTCATAATGCAACAATATTGGAAAATTTCACCACATTCCAATAACCAATAAAGTCACACGAGCTTTCTGAAAATGGAATGTTGTGAAACCCGGGGGAGACCTCGACGTAACGTCAAGTTTGATATGTCACGTCATGTAATAGAAGCATCTCAGCCTAATGTCTGATTCGAATATATAATTCTACAAAATGCTGCCCTCTTCTCCTTTTTTTCTCTAAAAAGTCTGGGTATCCTCTCGCACCAACTTATCTTTATTTTTCACTCATTTTTCAAAATACTCACCATCTTTCTATATGATGTTTCAATTTCAGTAGCAATGTCAAGAACAGTACGTCAGCCGACAACGTCCGTTCATGTTTTTAATTTGTCTAGGATTGATTGATTGTATGTTGTTTAACGTCCCTCTCGAGAATTTTTCACTCATATGTAGACGTCACCGTATGCCGCTGAAGGGCTTCCAAATTTAGACCTATACTCGGCACTTAGGGCCATTGAGCAGTGAGGGTTCTTTATCGTGCCAATGCCTACCGTGACACGGGACCTACGTTTTTAAGGTCATATCCGAAAGACCCGTGACTTTCACTTCTAGTGCCGAGCGCTTGGCGAAGGAACAGTCACTACCTATTTTTACGTCTTAGGTATGACGCGGCGCCGCGAACGAGAATCGAACCCGGGCTTCCCGATCACGAAGCGAACGCTCAATTTGTCTAGGAGGGTAAACACCTAAAACAGAGCCTCCAAAAGGCGACCACACATTTAATCAACCTCCACGGAATATCTATTTTTCATAAATATCTTACGCCATTGGAAAATAGTAACTGAATGCATTTTCCCCAGCCTAAGGCAAACATATACGCGTTTAAAATAGAGTAATCCCGGGATTTTCACAAAAGGTATGATTTGACCGAAATTTGACGTTGTCTAACAACTTAAAGATTAGCTATAAATCATCATCTAATAAACTAAATATCCAGTGAAATCAGAAAAAGTCTCGCACAAAGGTTTATAAAAGTTCAAGCAATCGTAATAATGACATAATTTCCGTTTTATATAACACATAGAGCGGTTTTATTCTCATTTCACGTATTAAGAATTAAAACAACCGTTTCTATGGCAACTGCCATAGAGTTACTTTCATAAATATTTAAAAATGTTTTTTATTTACAATATGCAAGAAATGTCTATATACTCATTTGTAATTTTCAACTATTTCACTTATAAATTAATAAAATATGAATAAATTCCATGAACTTTTCGATCAACCCTCGTGTTTGGCTTGTTTTATTTTGTTTTAGGTACCAAGTTATACATCTCATATGCTAATGCTACCAAAAGATTAAGGAGTTAATGCTTTTAACAGACAATTTCACAATCCCAATTATTCGCTTAACTGATCGAATTGTTTAACAGCGGTCTTCACGTAGACCTTAGACGTCGATGTCCCGCTCTTGTCTTTTCAGTTCTCTATTTAATTAAGTGATATCTTCTATCGGATAACCAGTCAAGTCAAACCCCTTCAACTGGAGATTAACCTGTCTCCCACTTTGAGGAGGAATCATATCCCGCTCAACATAGTGTTGCTTGATAACTTGGTGCTCCACATTACTGCTTAACGTCACCATTTTTGACAATGCCTAATTCAAAGCGCTTTGGAATACATCGACATTTATTTATACAGGGAAATGACAACAAGATGTTTGCTTTAACCTTCATTTTGGCGAACATTGGCCGTGGCATAGTATTTTGTGGGATGCCAATTAATACACACAACTTTAGGGCAAACCCACACAAATTCAACAAAATTCATCAACACAAAAAAGTCATATGTTCAAAAATGTCCACCCCGGTTGATTACTTATTTAAGGTTTATTTATTTAAGTGTAAGTAGTTTTATGCACAATTCAAGCACAAAACAAACTATATCAACATATAAGGAAATATTTTACATATACAACACTTCAATTCCCCTTCACAGTCGAATGCTGACAACTTCACAACAATACAACGTTTATGTATGCCTCAGCTGCTTTGGTGTGCACAAACGCCACTCCTGTACACTGTACAGGTTATGCCACGACATTTCATTAAGACGACATCTAGTGCAACAGATTCTGCAAAATACAAAGGAAAAGCCAGCGACAAGAACCAAATATGCATACGTTTAAACTCAAAATTATGGGAATGGGTGGGTAGGATATTTAAGACCGATGCAAAATTTATTTTTACAAATATTCTGAAAAAAAAAATTGACAAAGAAATATTCAGCCTACTCTACAAATATCACAGATGAAAGCGAATGTTCCGTTACGAAGCTTAAAAACAATAAATATGTACTTTGCGGCACTTGTTTTTATGCAAATTAGCATCTTTTTGTGATCATTATAAAATTTTCACCTAGTCAAGAGGCTTAGAGAGGATAGGAGCGAGGTGATCATAAACCCTTTGATAATGAATTCAAATACTAATGATTTAATTTTCTTTTTATTCTCGCCTCTCATTGGTTGATTTCCAAAAAGGAACGCAAATTATTTTGTATAATCTGGTTTGGTATGGGGACACACCCCCTTGACGACCAGCTTAATCATCTTATCCATGCAATCCCCTCATTTCCAGTCCTCGGAATCCATGGAAAATTCCAGATTTAATAAATGTACCTTTAACTTCAAACAGTTACTCGATCTTACCTCATGTAAACAGACATCATGGCTGCTAGATCTATGTATCAGTTATTACCTCCCCTCGCTTCTTATCACTTCCGTTACTAAGGTTCTATTATTGCGCGGTAAATTTGAACGCATAAAAAGCAGCACAATTTTACATCCAGAGTTGTTTTATTTATTTTAAAATTAAATTATAAGGAATGACTTTAATTCTTGGCCAAATTATCGAGTATAATCTGCTTTGGGTCAGTTTACGCTTTTTTATAATCCGCTTCGCGGCCTGGCAATACTTTTTACAGAAAAAAGAATTAAGAAAATATGAATGTACAAAATTACTATTTTCTCAGGAATAAGAAACCATATTGTTACAGCCTCGGTTTGAAATGCTTAATATTTTATATAACATTTATTGAGAAATTTTTTGTTTGGGCATTATGATTTGTTATTGACTTACAATATGTATTCACGAAATGTTTCAATGGGTATCAAAATTGCATTAATTTCTTAAGTTCTTTAATATTTTTAACACATCGTTGTTTTTATGCCATAATGTTTCGTGCTGTTCAAAATTCAATCTTTTCCAGTAAGCTAGAACATGTTAAACAGCGACTGATACATGTACATCTTAATGAACATGCTTTTGTGAACAAATTAAATGCGAATTTTGAAAATGAATACATCAAGTACTTCTTAACAAAATTACGAAAAAATACAATGTACATATTTATTATGAATTTCTGGATTTGGGCAGTTTTGGTATTCGTGGTTAATTGATGATTTACCTTATTTGCAGTACTAAGTTGCATATAGAAAACCTTACTAAAAAGTCTTCATATATGTGTTCACACCTTTAATTAGCACCTTTAATATCTTTATTGCCAAAATAAGGTTCAGCAAGGCATGTTTTTTGAGCAGCGCGTCGTATTATTATTAATACTTGCTCTGATTTTTGATGGAACCATATCATATAACATATATACTGTTCAGTCATAATTCCAATCTTTCACTCTTCTGTATGCTCCCGAACTGCAGCAAGTATGTTACAAGTTTGCAGAAACAATCTGTAAGCAGGAAATTGGCAGATGATGACCGCTAGCTGCAAGCTGCGGCTAATTATTGTTATCTCCAACATGTTTGCAGAAATACTGTATAGGGGATTAATTTCACGGGTTGTAATTTTCACGGTTTTCTCTCATCGGACACGATCGCGGTTTCTTGAATTCGCGGAATTCTTATGTTATAGAAGTTACCTTGCTTGTCTATATCCGTTTAATCCAAACCATAGCTATATGTAAACGACATTCATCATTGTTATGTCTTTATTTCATGAACAACATAGTAGGTTAATATAAAATAGTTCGACTTAATAAATAATTGACGATTAATTAAAACAGGTGCAGTTATCAAAGTCCTTGACTATAAACGTCAAATGACTTTTCTGTATGCTCTTACAATGAGTGCAAGATGATCGCAACAATGCTTCAAAATGTACACCCGAAGATCTTCAAAACAACGCGGCGAAAAAATACTGGACGTTAATAAATGTGTTAATGTAGGTCGAAAAAATAATATCCTTCCGAATCTTTAGTAAGTTCGATAGTTATTTCAATGATTTTTTAAAATAAAAATGTCGATAAAAACTATAATATGCATGATAATGCAGATAACATAATATTATACCCACCGTGCGTGGTAACATTTGTTACGCACAGGGTAATCAAAACTCATGGCCCACGTGTTTTGATTGATAAAAGACATGTAGCGCTGGCTATTAAAAAACCTTTTAACAAATACAGGTTATTATCTGTTGACTTGAATTAATGTAAAGCGTGCTAATTAAAATAATTGAATGACAAGTACAACTCGTAATTACTGAAATGACCATGTACTGTGGTACATGTATTTAAACCAGTCGTAGTCTGTTCTCAAATTTCAAATAAGACATGGAGATAATTGAAAATTTATTCACTGTTTCTTGAATTCACGGATTTATTAACACCGTGAATATAGCGAAAATTAACACCGCGAATTATTTTCCCCGTATACAATATTGGAAGAAATATGCTTTGTCACTCTGTTGAATATTTTTGAAGAAAGTTTGCAAGAACAGTACACAGCCAATTCAGTTAATAATACGCAGGTTTTAAAATTCGCTTAACCCAAATGTTTGAAAATAAAAATAAAATGTGCCACAGAGAAGAAAAAACGCTAAAAGAAACCAACCAGGAAAAGATTTTCATTTACGTGATGACTTCAATTTTTCCATCGTCACCTTCCTTTTTTCCAAGTATTTCATGCATTTAAATTTAGTTGATTCGATACGCAAGAATATGCTCTGTGTACAAACAATTTCTTAAACTAGACAAGCTATTGCCGTTGGTCCTTCGGTATCGAAGATGACCCTCATCTCTTTTGTCATTACTAAGTTTTAGCGTGCGTGCGAAAATGGCTGACGATTTCAACGGCTAGCTATTAACAAATGAGTGGAAGAAACAAGGATATAAAGTCAAAATCTCGCAAACTCTATGGTCGATACAATGAAATGTCAGAAGATACATGTATCATTATGTAGACTCTTGACGGATGCTTTTCATATAAAAAGTAAATTCATTATATTAAATTGTCCATGGATTTTTTTCTCGTTTGCACGAGTGTGACGAGGAGCACACGGTGCATTTGACCGGTACACAGGGGATGCTTACTCCTCCATGGCACCTGGCCCGAGCTCCGTTGTTTTTAGAGCTCCTAGTTTGCTCGGATCCCAATTTGCTTACTGTTTGTTATCTCTAATTCATATTTCATGTCAATAAAAAGAACACCAGTTATTGAGACTTGAAGGAGTGCATATTAAAATATTTATTACATAAAAACAATCTTGACTTAACCTTTAATACAGTAATATAGTAGAAAAAAATATTTCTTCTAACCATCTGTTAAGTAAGCATTTATAAGAGATAATGATGCCATTGCTAATCATTTATTAAAACAAATGTTTTTAGATATTTAAAAATATATTAAAAACGAGATTACATTTGTAATATCAATGTTATATTACAAAGAAACAAGATGCTCGGTAATACCTTCTATGATATTCAAGTGAAAAGATTCATCCAACACATTGTGCATTCATGCACTATCCCTTCATGAATAAACATTCCATTCCGACTAGTAATTCTGGTATACATTCTGTCTGACAACTATCGTTGATTCTGGTTGAGAGGTTTCTGTTTTATTGACACAGATGTCTATATCAGTCCTAGTGTACCGCTCTGGAAAGACAAATAGGAAGGCTAATCCTACAGCAACACTGCCCACCAAAGTCCAGTTCATCCAATCCGTGCCTACAGAGATTGTTAAGTGTCACAAAAAGACTAGCAGTAAACAAAATGTAATAAAGAGCTTAAAGCTTACTTTTGAAATACAGTATCGTTTTTGGATCATTAGTACATTGAAATAAAAATAAAAAGTAAGCTTCAATTTTAACTAATTTTGACACCCACCTATATTTGGTATTTGTAGCATAAAGAAAAAGAGAATTCCAAACAAGTTGTTGAGCCATGTTAGAAATCCCCCAGTTACCCCCTCTGACACGGGAAATGTGGACTCCGCCCCCAATTCGTAGAAAAGGGGAAGGACACTGCTAAGAAACATCCCTCCTAAGATACCAGAAATGTACACTTGTGCTAGAATATAAATACATCAAAATATTATGCACTTTTTGAAATCTGAAACAAGTGATAATAAAATAAAACAATCCAGGAAATTTTCATGGGTTGATTTTTCACATCCTGATGAACAAGACATATATTGGGGAAAATATTGTAAAACCCATTTAACGATTCCTTTAATGATTTACCTGTGGAGAATGGTATAACCTTGACACACATAAGGGTAAACCACACAAAAGATCCTCCGGCCACACCAAACATTACCAAGAGCAAGAGCTTCATATGCCGCATAAACACATCTGAAAATCTTTAAATTAAATATTAAACATAAGTATATGATTTAATCTTAGTTGTAACACGTCATTTGATTGGATTAAAGATCAATATAGATTAATCTGTATAGTATAACATAAGTTGCCTACGTCACAATGTATACGGTTTATAAAGCGTAAACTGCCCTAAGTTATGTTATATCGTATAACATGGGTTAAAATAAGCCTAATTCCTTAAATGTACTTAAATTTCATTTTAATTTGTCAACAATTTTTAAATTAGCTTTCTTCATGTGATCGTAAAATTTATATGAAAAAGACCATAGCAATATCATCTGTTACCTTCCAATGGCTAGACCTGCGACACAACCTGCCATTGTAGAGTAAAACCCAATCCATCCAGCCTCAGTCTAAAACATTAAGCCAGAATACAAATGTATAAAAAGAAATGAAATTGTACATAAGGAGATTGACAAAGATGTTTATTATTCAAATACATGTAAGTTTAAACACCGTTTTGGAAATGTTAATTAATTCTGAAGTTGACGTTACATCAAAAAGATGTTGATTTTCTTATTGACAATATCGCTTTTGGAGACCAGGTCTTTCAACTATCTATTTGAAATTCTATGGGTGGCAATTGCGTCCCGTTATTAGCAGACCTATTTTTGTGTTCATAAGAAGCAGAATTTGGGCAAAATTTTATGAGTGAAAAGAATAATTTCATGGCATAGTAATTGGGTGTCTTTCTTGTCTCGTTCCTACTTATTCAGCTTCCGCTGAATCAAAGAAGAATGAAAACGAATACTCTTAATTGTAAAACAACATCGATATATATATATATATATATATATATATATATATATATATATATATATATATATATATATATATATATATATATATATATATATATATATATATATATATATATATATATATATATATATATATATATATATATATATATATATATATATATATATATATATATATATATATATATATATATATATATATATATATATCTGATAATTAATGTTTTACTTCTTATGAATACAGAATTTTTGGTCTGCTGATAGACCGAAAACATCAGTCAAACGTTAACGTTACTAATGCATGTATTGTTTAAAAGCTTGAGGAAACTAGAGGAATTGAAAAAAAAAATATGCACATGGCATGCAACTGAGAAACATGGAGATACACATAGAAAACACAAAGGAATGGAAGCTGAATGAATAGGAATGAGACAAGAGAGACACCCAAAACTATGCCACTTCCCGGTTACTACTTTTACCTGTCCAATGCCCTGAGGATTCAGTATAACATCAATTACGGTTCCCCAAGCCCCGTACACTCCTGTTGGCAGTTAGCAATTTTGTCTAGTATATATATATATATATATATATATATATATATATATATATATATATATATATATATATATATATATATATATATATATATATATATATATAAATTTTAAAGCAAAAGCTAACCCTATTAACCATATTGATTTGTTCCTGTTCAAAGAGAACCATAGAGGAAATGTGATAAATTTCTTTAGAAATTTATCTTGGCCTGGCCTTATTTATTAATCGCATTCATGAATGTTAGCGCTAACCCTTGCGCCACGAAGGCGACTAAAATCATACTAACGTGGGTACTTATTCAAAACACAGTTTGTGACTTTGTAATAGTTTTTTGTTTAAACCATTTCAACTTTGATCAAATAATGTCTGCGAAAATTTATGGCACGCCAAATTCACAAAAATGAGTTAAGTATATAGTTTCACAGTTGATAAACTAGGTTAATCGACTGTAAACTATAGTTTACAAACCGTGAACTATAGTTAACAATTCGTTAACTATATTAATAGTTTTCATCTCTAAAACTATATTTAAAGGTTCCTAACTATAATTTACGAATGCTAATCTAAGTTATCTGTCTGTAATTAAACGTTAACGATAGACTTTGTTGAAAATTATCGATTCACATCTGTAAACTATAATTTACAATCGTGAACTATAGTTAAGAGTTGTTAATCATAGTTTCACAAATCGTGAAACTATATTTATCAGATCGTTAACTATAATTATGAGTTGTAAACCATATTTTACAAATCATGAAACTGTATTTATAAGATAATCTATGTTTTGTAATCGCAAATGATTGTTTTCAGTGTTAAGTATAGTTTACGGTTCCGAAACATAGATTATAGCGCGTTAGCTATGGTTTACAGATGTAAAATATAGATTAACGTTTTAAACTATAGTTTACAGTCCGTAAACTATAGTTTACAACCGATAACCCTAGTTTATCGACTGTGAAACTATGTGTAGTTCATTTTTGTGAATTTGGCCTGCCATAAACCTTTGCTGGAAAATCGTATACTACAGTTCCTGGAAATTTTTGCTATTGTGTGTGATAGCGTGTATCATTCTATTAAGAATGACATTCGTGATTATTTATAACATGTCAGATACTCGTCTGTTTCTTTTTCAAAACTTGATAAGTACATTCATACTTACATTATTTACAATTTAAATTCATATTGTTTACTAAGTCCTACCGCGCGATATTCAGTAGTGCCCTCCTATAGACTACACGCTCTGTAGAGGCTGACACACTCGGTGGTGATGGAGGTTTAGAGGGGATAAATAAGCTACTTAAAAACAACAGTCCGGAGGCAGCAAATTCTGTATAATTAAAGAGAAATACGAAATTTTTAAATCTTGAGGACAAACACTAAATTGGTTGCAACACTGTGATCTATATTCTATACGTTTGTATATTAAGCCACTGACCGTAATACATAAGATACATTATGTCCTGCTGGATATGTTTAAAGTTGACCAAAACTGTAAAAAAGAAATTCTCATTTATTCAATGCCTTCCGTGAAGTTACAATAATATATATAAATATATATTCATTACCTTCAGAGGAATTCGTATTATTTCTTATATTGTCATGCGTTGGTATAAATAGATCTTCTGCTAATCTGAAAAAAAAAAATTACCATTCCGTTTCTCTAAGAATGAAGAAAAAAAAAACATCTTATTTATCCAACTTTTGAAAAGACGAACGTTTTATTTATGTATATTATGCTTATACACTTATATATTCCATTTTGCAATGGTATATATTTTACCTGCTTGGTGTGAGAGTATTATTTTGGAAACGAGTTTCATTTTTGTACTTTGGTGATGATACCAACTGTGGACCTTCAAACAAACAAGAAGAGGCATTGTGGATGCATACACTTTACATAAAGAAAAAAATCAATGTTCTATCAATACATTTTTAGTTATCTCCATTTTTTGAAGCGATTATGTAATTCTTTGTAGCATTGCAGGTGTATAATAATCCTGATTCAAATTTTGATCATTTTAACCACTTTATGCCAAATATAATTCTTACATTACTATTTAGTTTGCATAATATTATATCAATATTAAATCTATATGAATGTTGTAGGAATGTTTTAAAATAGAAGAATTCCGGAAATTGCTGATAAATACCTATAACAAATGCTAAAGCAATTCCTACGTTATTGAACACTGAAACGACTGCTGTGGCGCTTGTTCTCTGATTAGGCGGAAACCACGTGTTTGCAACCTGCGCAGGCGCAGAGCAAGGCACTGTTCCAGAAATTCCATTTAAAATAGCACAAAAATTACTCAGCCTGAAAATTTTCAAATATTGCACAGAATCTTCACACACAGTTCAAGGACTTTATACAGTGTACATGTACCTAGTTATAACTTTAAAATTTAAATCAACTTAAGTTTGACAGGAAAAGAAACCACGAATTCAATGCAGAGTATTTCAGAAATGAACAAGGGGGAAAGATCGTTCTTTCACAAAATACCCACCATGTGGCATATTTAGGTTCATATGTTATACATCTAAGTCCAGTACCAATCAGCAATAAAACTGTGCAGGCCACAATGGAAATTCGTAAACCTGTAACATATATAATGCATATAATACTAGTTCACTCAGCACCATTTTAGTTTTACCTGAAATGGGTTTCTCATATCAATATTTCAACTTATTGATAACTAGTTAAATTTTATTGATTGTAAAAGAAAACAAAAATTGATCAATCTAAAAAAATAGTAATAAAAAAAGTGTACAGGACCAAAAAAGAAACATCACGAATGGAATCAGATGCCTATGAGGAATAAGCGTCCACTTTCAAAACCATCTTTGAGCCACATGTATTATACAGGTATATGGAGTGCCCAGTACTAGTCAAAATAATTATAAAAGCAATGACGTAGCAAATGGTATGAAACTTATTAGACAAACGACCGAACGATAGTTTAATTTGTGCATAAACTTACAATCAAATTCATCACTAGTACATCTACCGTAGCAAAAAGTTGACTTTAAAATGGGTTGCTGAAATCTTTGTACCATCAAATTATTTGTCATTAGCTTTAAACGGCTTAAAAATTTAACGTACTTGGAGATACATGACTGTATTACAATAAATAATGACTTGCTTTAACAAGCTTTTGCCTTTTACTATATGGCTGAATAACAATATCAATATTTCAAGTAGAGCAACATGAAAAATATGTGTGTTGGATAGTTGATGTTTGCCAAACACCCAACTCATAAAAACTAAATGTGTAATTTCTAAAACAAGGAAAATCATTGACAAACAATTTGATGATGCAAGAATATCAGCAGTCTCATTTAAAGTAATAGTTTGGTCAGTTCTGGTCGATACAATACAAATACAATTTCTCATTGAGTCAAGAGCTGACTGACGTTTTTCATACTAATTGTTAGTCCATTATTTATAAAATTTATACACTGCATTTACGACGGATTTTTTCTTTACTTTCCAATCATGACAAGAAGATCATTGCAGATGTGACCGATCGGCAGGGGATGCTCACTCCTCCAGGGTACATGATTCCAAATCTGATGTTTTGGAGGTCCGTGTAAGCTCTGCTCCTATTTTGTACTTTTTAATGGACTTCTGAATTTTAAATAATGTTCGTTATCTCCATACATTTCATCCAATTGCAAAGTACATTAAGAAGACACTAAAGAGTAAAGATTTTAAAAAATAAAATAAAATGATCGGAATTTGAACTAATTGTCAATTATTGTTTTGGCAAATATTCAAACATGAACATGTTGTAAACACGAAAGATTTGAAATTAGTGTGATCAGAAATGATGATACACTAGAAAGTATTTTAATGAATAAATTAATTCAATTAATATCTATTTACTATAGTAAAGTAAAGTATTTTTTCTTTATTTTGGTCGCCATTTTAGCAATAAAGTGGATATAATTATTTGATATTATAGCTTATGCTACTTTTATCGATAAAATGGATACAAGATTAAGCATATCTTACATAGCACGTATTTCATAGACTTACTGGTAAATTCAAAAGGCAATTAGTGAAATGGAAAGGCAAAAAGGTAGAAAAGAAGAGTAAACGGCAAGTAATTATAATTAATGATAACAATGTTCACGTATCAGAAGAAATTTAACTGTAATCGTCTATGAAAAGATACAACAGAAACATCCAAATCCTTAATTCTTTATTCAAAAAAGGAAAAAAAAACTATCCACCCATGATTACATAATTTATACCTTTAGTATCTATGAAATAGCAAGCTGGAAATACTGTGATGATGTATGCAATGTTTCCTAAGTTTGGTAACATTCCAATCTGACTATCCTCCCATCCAAACACTACCTCGGCGGACTGGGTAATAGGACCCCACGTGTTCCACACTGCAGCTTGCAGAAAGGACGCCACACTGAATACGAGAAGAACGTACCATCGCCTTTTGTAAATTATATATTTCTCCTTATTCTGCAGAAGCGGTTGTTCCTCCTCGCTCATGGTGTTAATTTCATCATTTTGCACTGTTTTATTTGATGCATTTTTGTTTTCATTAATAGACATGATGTCTGAAAAACCGTGCACTGAATGTACAAATTACTCCATAATAAGGATATGATTTATTAAACACCGTTTAACACGACATACCGGTACTTATTTTTACTTTCACTTAACTTACATCCTGTTTACTAACTTGCACGTGATTTAGGTTACATGGACAGTTTAAAGGATTATGAAAGCGCAGATCTACTAAATGGAAGTCTAGTGGTATAGAAGGTTTTTATTGAACCATAATGCACTAATGAAAAGTCTGTTAAATAATGATCCTGGGACCAGAAAAGGTTCTTTAAAGTACAAAAACAAAACCAGAAAACAAAAAAATGATAAAAAAGGATTTAAATTCGGCTCCGTTTCGGCTAAATTTTGCTCCAATGAGATGGTATATTTGCTTTTCCTAAGCATATCAGTTTCGATATTTCATTTTTTATCTTTACATTTTAGCGGGTACTGGTACTGATAAACAAATCCATATGAGAGAGGTTTCAATAAAATAATGATTCTTTGCTGTTTTAATCCACAGTTATTATTATTTATTCCATTTATTCGTCCCTGTCCTTTAAAAATACCCACCCTTTCAACGTAATCACATTTTTAGATGATCGACCCATTTCTGGAAACGTAATTTTTTCCCTCCCCAATAGGGACCCTCATTAGTAACCTAGCAAATATCTTTCTAAGCTTTAGATATCTTTTTTTCCCAACTAATAGTAGATGATGAACACATGCTAACGACAAGTTTGTTATCCGAATCAATTGCCTGACAAAATATTTTAAAATTGTGTCTTGCAGGTCTCTGTAAGATTTTGACGAGAGGATCTTTGAGAATTCGTAACTTGTTTTAAATAAAGCAACCCACCATCCGTCATACCTACAGGTATGGGACATTTGACGTTTACCATATAAAGTACAGACCTGACAGCGAATATCTAACGGTTTAATGCCAAATAAGGGCATGCCTTTAAATTAGGCCCTAATTTCAAATGCATTGTTGGCTTTTTTCAATTATTTTAAGAATAGTGTAATGAAGATCCATCAAGTAATATACGCTGTAGGTAAGCCAGGGAAGGTGTGAACATCTATAGATATTCTTCCGCTACGGTTTAGTATTCAATCTGAGGTGAAAATTACAAAAATTTCAAGCAAAGACTATCAAAATATCATTATTTTTGGAACTCTCCTCGTAAATCAATCCGAATTTGAAAACTTACTTATAATAATTAAGTATTTATGGCAAAAATAAGGGAATTACAAACAATATTGTTCAATCATGTCATCATGATATTCTAATGTTACTCCTTTAGACAAGGAGTTGACTGACTCTGTCCCAAAGTCATATAACATGGGTAGATTTCCACAAAAAAAAACATCGAAGACACTGCAGAAGTACATTTGTACTGAAATACATTATGGCAAGCTAATCCAATCGTTTATTCAACTAAAGAGATATTAAACACAAATTAAGTAAACTACATCCTTTCTTAAGAAGAAAAGGAGATTAAAATACGTTTGTGAAACACTGATGCCCCCGTATGACAACTATTGTCGAGGGTTGAAGTTTCTTGAATTCAAGTTAAACTCCAAGGTCAAGGTCAGAAGATCAATATTGTTGGTATTCAACGGAAGGTCATTCACAAGTGAAATACGAAAGCCCTAGTACTTACGTTTCAAAAGTTATAATTAAGTTTAATTTTTTTAAGTGGGCCAAACTCTACGGTCAAGGCCAAAGGTCAAATATTTTTATACCGTATCAAAGGTTTTGCCAGAAGGACTTAAGCAGTGAAATATAAAAGCCCTAATACTAACGGTTCAAAAGTTATGGCCAAGTTTTTTTTTTTAAAAATGGGCCAAACTCTAAGGTCAAAGGTCAAATATTTGAACACCTATGAAAGGTATTGCCAGAACGACTAAAGCTGTGAAATCTGTTAATCTGTTTTAATATCTTTTGACACAAATCAACTACAAACAAGAGGCCCAAGGTCATTGAATCGCTCTTCTGATAAATCGTACAATCAATCACTTCCATTTGAAGCTAGTCTCTAACTATAAGTATCCCAAGATGCATGAACTGACAAAGTTTGATGATTCTTACCCAGTTAGGGCTGAAGATATTTCAGTATAGCTATAAAATAACATAAGTAGGTAATGGTGACCTACTTTTTGATTTTGAATTTTCTGAGGACTCCAGATGCATTAATTGACAAAGATTGATGATTCTAAGCCAATGAGTACCCGAAATATTCAAAAGTAGGTCACTGTGACCTATTCTATGGTCAACATTCTCAAAAAAACCAAGATGTCTCAACTGACAAAGTTTAACAATTCTAGGCCAATAAGTACACGAGATATTTAAATATAGTCATAAAATTCTAAACTAGGCCGCTGTGACCTCCCTTTTGGTCGATGTTCTCCATAAACCCAAGCTAAAGCTGCATCAACTGACAAAGTTTGATGATTCTAAGCTAATTAGTACTTCAGATACTTAAATATAGCCATAAAATTTCAAAAGTAGGTCACCGTGACCTACTTTTTGGTTGACTTTTTTCAAAGACCCAATATGCATCAACTGACACAGTTTGATGATTCTAAGCCAATAAGTACCTGAGATAATTAAAAGTAGGTCATTGTGACCTAATTTTTGATCGACATTCTCCGAAACCCAAGATGCCTCAACTAACAAAGTTTTATAATTCTAGGCCAAGAAGTATACGGGATAATTAAATAAAGCCATACAATTCAAAACTAAGTCATCGTGACCTACTTTTAGGTCGACGTTCTCCGTAAACCCAAGATGCATCGACTGACAAAGTTTGATGATTCTAAGCCAATAAGTACCTAAGATATAGCAATAAAATGTCAAAAGTAGGTCACCGTGACCTACTTTTTGGTTGACAATTTCCGAAGACCCAAGATAAGTTTGATGATTCTAAGTCAGTAAGTACCTAGGATATTTAAATATAGCAATAAAATGTCAAAAGTAGGTCACTGTGACCTCCTTTTTGGTCGACATTTTTCGAAGACCCAAAACGCATCAACTGACAAAGCTTGATGATCATAGGTCTGAAAGTATTCAAAATATGTCTTTTAAACAATTTGAAAACAAATGCCCGCTAAATTCAAAAAGTAGATCACAGTGACCCACTGTTTCATAAATGTTTTAAGACCCCAAGATGCATCAACTTACAAGATTTGGTGATTCTGAACCTCTCATTGTCTGAAATAATTCAATTAAATGATTTAGAAAAGATTAGCCATAAAATTCAAAAAGTAGGTCATGGTGACATACTTTGAAAATGACGCGTTTCTAAGACCCAAGATACATGAACTGGCAAAGTTTGAGGATCAAAGGCCTTAAAGTGTCCAAAATATGCTTCAAAATCAATTTAAAAACGAAATCCCGTAAAATTTAAAAAGCGGGTCATCGTGACCTACTTTTATGTTAACATGATGTAAAGTTCTAAGATGCCTTAAGATTCGATGATCCTATTCTTTATAGTAAGCAAAATAACAACATTTTTATTATGTGTAAATTTTGTTCAATTTTGAATTAACCTTGAGACCACGCCCTTTGCCCCAGGTCATGCCTTGAACAATTTTTAATTTTCAACATATCTTGACCCTTGTATGTAAGTTTGGTGAAAAACTGCTTGGTGGTTTTAGAGAAGAAGGTTTTTTAGCAATCAGTACTTTTGGTTTTATTTTCCTGATTATCTCCCCTTGTTTTAGAGTCCCACTCATAGTTTTAGTATAAATGGTAGCCCTTAAGCCAAGGATACCCCATGACAAATTTGACAATGATTGGCCAAGGGGTTCTTGAGTTATGGCCGATATTCTAAAATGTTAACGCACACCGCACGACGCACACAGCACAAATTGCCATAACATTAGATCTTTGAGCCTTTGGCTCATAAGAGCTAAAATATATCAATCTTTGAAACCCGTATGTCGAAAAGTCATTTGATCATTTGTTTTTTGCTATACGCCAAAAAAGTCCAGTTTATTTTCTTATTTGACACTCTTTATTTCCATTTAATGTCCGTTTTTATTTTTAATTTTTAGCTCACCTGAGCCGAAGGCTGAAGTGAGCTTTTCTGATCAATATTGGTCCGTTGTCTGTCGTTGTCGTTGTAGTCGTTGTCTTCGTTGTCGTTGTCGTCGTCGTCGTAAACTTTTCACATTTTCATCTTCTTCTCAAGAACCACTGGGCCAATTTCAACCAAACTTGCCACAAAGTATTCTTGGGAAAAGGGGATTCAATTTTGTTCAAATGAAGGGCCACGCCCTTTTCCAAGGGGAGATAATCATGAATTAGAGAAAAATTAATGGCATTTTTTAAAAAATCTTCTTCTCAAGAACCACTGGGCCAGGAAAGATAAAACTTATGTGGAATTATCCTCAGGTAGTGTAGATTCAAGTTTGTTCAAATCATGACCCCCGGGGGTAGGGTGGGGCCAAAATGGCCGATCAAAGTTTTACATAGGAATATGTAGGAAAAATCTTTTTCTCAAGAACCACTGGACTAGGAAAGATGAAACTCCTGTGGAATCATCCTCAGGTGGTGTAGATTCAAGTTAGTTCAAATCATGACCCCTGGGGGTAGGGTGTGGCCAAAAATGCTGATCAAAATTTTACATAGGAATATTTAGAAAAAAATCTTCTCAAGAACCATATAGGAAAAATCTTTAAAATCTTCTTTTCAAGTACTTCAAAGCCATGCTTAGTGATATTTATAGGGAATCATCCTCAGGTAGTGTAGATTCTAGTTTGTTCAAATCATGACCCCCTGGGGGGTTAAAATTCAAGTCCTCTCCCCCCCTCAGTAAATTTTCAGTTCTGATCTGATATGTTCTTTTTCCTAGTCAATTGCTCAGGTGAGCGATGTGGCCCCTGGGCCTCTTGTTTATAGAGTTATTTTGCAATTTATTTTTTAAGCGCAAATTTGGCTTGAAGAATTGTAATTGCTAGCGAAAATGTGCAGAATTTGGAACAGTATTAAAATTTATATATTTGTGACATAATTGTGACGTAAACTTTTTTTCGTGTTGTCCATTTTAAAGCTTATTGTTGAGGTAACTCCCCCATCCTCACAATATCAAGGGTTTGTGATTTCGGATCTCCACACAAACATATATCAAGCAATTGTTTCTTTAAAAGTGTCGGATTCTAATGAGTTTAAGACATGTCTGAATGTTAGGATGCCGGTTTTTGCGTTTGTGTGAAGTTCCCAAACCACAAATCCTTGACATTGTGAGGATGTAACTTCCCAAACAATGTATTAAGGTAGGATTCTTCTCTGGTTTCTGAGTAGATGAAATATTCAATGTATATTTGCTAATATGTCTCATATATTTAGGTGAAAGAGATTTAAAAGACCACATTTTTATTTCCTCATCACAATTGTCTAACTTTAAATAGAAATGGTAAATTGTGTTCGAAATCTGGCAGGGACTATATTTTGGGCGGAATGGTGGCGTATGAAAATATTTTCTTTTCAGCCTCTCAAAATTAGTATAGAACAACAAATTTAGTTATAATTTTTACACAATCAAAGACTAGAAGAATTTTTTAAATGTTAGCTAAATTAATAAAAAGGAACTTACGTTTTAAAATACTAGTATATCAAATAAATATGACTTTCCAAACAAACCTTGATTATGTTAGCTTTTTTCCCAATCTAAGTACAGATATTCGAGGAAAAAATCCATCGAAAATGTTTTTACTCTCGTACTAAACAGTCAAAAAAAGAATTTTGTTTTTGTATCATTTTGTATCTCCAACTGACTTCTCTACCATATGTGAAAATAAGAAAAATTTAAATATAGGGCGCATATAAAAATAACTTATATATCCTAAAAATTTATATAGAGGAAATTCGAATTAGCCTAAATCCATTTTTCTTAAACTATTTGTGTCCTCTTAAAGATCCTATATGGTAATATCTTTTTATATTAAAAAAAATTTAATCTTTTGAAATGGACCCTATCTCATGATTGGATGGAGTTATTTTTATTCTTAATGATCAGGGAAAAGGTAATGACTCTAATAAAACAGTCAAACCTAATCTAACTAATACCATCACTTAGTAACATTGTCTTCTTGATTCTGTGAAAATTTCTTTAATTTTTGAATACAAGAAATACAGTTTTGTGTGAGAAGAATCCTACCTTAAGTCACCTGTAAGGTCCATCGGAGGAAAACATGCATGCCTCAAATTAACAACACAAACAATACAAAAAAATTAAAGTATCGCATACTTGTACAAATACTAGTCTTCCCCAAAGTTCATCTGTAACTGTGCATTCTTTAGACAAAGTTCTTTTTTTGATTTGGAAACACAAATTTTGTGGCAATTCAACAATTTCCTGTATAGCACTAGCTTACCTGTGACTGTCCATTTGAATTCTGTAAACAATGACCTCATTGTTTGTGTGTTGTCCGTTATACATAATATCGCTTTGTTCTTTTACATTTTCATTTCATTCTTGGAACTAGAAAAGTCATTTTTTTAGTGGGAGAAACACCCCAAACTGTCTACTCTGTGATAGAAAGGACTAATCTCGGGTTGGCGGTTCTCGA
This sequence comes from Saccostrea cuccullata, assembly GCF_032062105.1. NCBI lineage: Eukaryota > Metazoa > Mollusca > Bivalvia > Ostreida > Ostreidae > Saccostrea > Saccostrea cuccullata. The sequence goes on from NW_026931928.1 coordinate 36,518, forward strand.
TTAGTTTTTTTTATTTCACAAAAATGGACGGTTTTCTGCCTTTCACCTTTACATATATCCTCATAGTTCGATGCAATTGAATATTTTTTTCGTAATATACAAGGTGATCCCACAAGTGGATTCCTTGCAAAGATATCAACCAACGATTGGATCAAGATCGAGGAATCACCTGATTAAATTTATTTAGAACCAGTAGAAGCGACATATATGCAACATTCAAGTTTTCGAACGAATCAATGAATAACAGTCGATAACCACAGCATCATATTTGGACAATGACATATCTCTAAAGGTAAGAATGTTTACTCTTAAACAAAAAATAATTGTTTTATCACACTTATTTCAGCACAACACATTTACATGAATAACCCTTCAATACTTCTTATGACGAATCGCACAAACAGGTTTATTACGATGAGAGTAGTTTTCTCCATGTTTCTCTATTTAGAAAATAAAGCAAAACAACATTTTTCTCTCACAAACATCTAATTTTTCAATGCCAAGGTTTTTGCACGAACATAACAGAATTCATTTATTTTTAAAATTTTTGGTGAATATGCTAGTAGAGAAAGGTTTTACCAGTCAAATGTATTTCTTTCAAAAGTAACAAAAATGGCGAAACACCATTAATTGTTGCTTCACGAAATGCAAGCTTTGAACTAGTTGAAAATGGCGGCTCTGATGTTGAATTACTTGATATGGAAGATAAAACAGCTTTATTTTACGGAATAAAAAATCGTCATAATCAAATTGTAAAATTCCTTCTAGAGAAGGGAAGTGATGTAAGCAAATTCATCGCTGACAAACAGTCCATATCAGTTTTTGATTTGCACTTTATTCAAGACTGTCCTACTACTGTTCAAAATATTGAAAAGATAATGTACAGGGCAGCTGAATTTGGTCGTATAGATATTTTAGAATATATAAATGAGTTGAAAGAAAAGGCACAGTTTCCGGATTTAAATATGAATTTTCTGGTTTATGTAACGTAAATGGCACGCCAAATTCACAAAAATGAAATAAACCTAGTTTCACAATTGATAAACTAGGTTTATCACTGTAAACTATAGTTTACAAACCGTAAACTATAGTTAACGATTCGTTAAGTATAGTTAACGATTCGTTAAGTATAGTTTTCATCTGTAAAACTATTTTTAACGGTTGTTAACTATAGTTTACGAATGATAATTTATCATTATCTCATTTTTGTGAATTTGGCGTGCCATAGATAATTATGGCACGCCAAATTCACAAAAATGAGCTAAACATAGTTTCACAGTCGATAAACTGGTTATCGGTTGTAAACTATAGTTTACGGACTGTAAACTATAGTTAACAACGTTAATCTATATTTTACATCTGTAAACCATAGCTAACGCGATAATCTATGTTTCACAACCGTAAACTATACTTAACACCGAAAACGATCATTTGCGATTGCAAAACATAGATTATCTGATAAATACAGTTTCACGATTTGTAAACTATAGTTTACAAACCGTTAACTATAGTTAACGATCTGATAAATATAGTTTCACGATTTGTGAAACTAAGATTAACAACTCTTAACTATAGTTTACGATTGTAAACTATAGTTTACAAACGTGAATCTATGTTTATCAACAAAATCTATTGTTAACGCTTATTACAGACAGATAAACTTAGATTATCATTCGTAAACTATAGTTAACAACCGTTAAATTAAACTTAACGAATCGTTAACTATAGTTTACGGTTTGTAAACTATAGTTTACAGTTTATAAACCTAGTTTATCAAATGTGAAACTAGGTTTATCTCATTTTTGTGAATTTGGCGTGCCATAGATAATCGCAAATGATTGTTTTCAGTGTTAAGTATAGTTTACGGTTGTGAAACATAGATTATCGCGTTAACTATGGTTTACGGATGTAAAATATAGATTAACGTTGTTAACTATAGTTTACAGTCTGTAAACTATAGTTTACAACCGATAAACCTAGTTTATCGACTGTGAAACTATGTTTAGCTCATTTTTGTGAATTTGGCGTGCCATAAAACGTGTATGAATGCTCAATTTGATGCATTGAAATATCTTATGAAAAATGGTTACGACGTAAATTTTTGTGATGAACAACACACCACCCCTCTGTGCGCTGCTTCAGGAGATGGAAACCTCTCGATTGTTTCCTTCCTAATTGAAAACAAAGCAGTTAACCCGAACCAGATTGATGTCCAGCAAAAATCTGCGCTGCATTGGGCAACAGAAAATAGTAAGCAGGATGTTGTTGAATAACTAGTTGAATAAGGAGCTTCCGTCAACATTCTCGATAAAAATAAGACATCTCCTTTACATAATTCCTGTGCTAAAGGCAATTGCAAAATAGTGCATTTTCTCTTGACACATGGAGCTGACTTAAATGTGAAAATGAAAGGGGGAAAACTACGAAAGCCCAAAAGGCTCATTCGAGATTCAAGATTCGAAATACGAGATTCGAAATTCGAGATTCAAAATTTGAGTTTCGAAATTCAAGATCCAAACTAACCAATCAAAAGCGGGTTCAACTTTTGATTACTTCCCTTTGTTACGTTTTTATTGTCAAGAAATCGTTGAATATATTTATAACAAATGTATCATTTGCTAAAATGATAATGCAAGAAAAAACGTTTTATGTATTAAAACGAAATAAAATTAAAATTTGGATTATATTTTGAAAAATACATATATAATTTTATTTTTCTAATTTAACAAAATAGTAGATACGTATATATGGAATATTATATGGTCTTATCGTTGACTTTCGGAACAAGTAGGTCAACTAATTTTATTTCATCAGATCGTTGCTGATGGAGAATGTTGCATTTGATTATAATTAGATATGAAATGTTATGAGTCGTATCTACACTGCATAATAATTTAAGGGTATATAAAGGGTACACTTGTGCAGTGAGACTTGACTGCTGAATCAAACTGTAGCGTTATATAAGGTTTGATAAGAGTATATTTTAGTCTTTGGTCATAAAGCTATGGTTAGAGACTAAAATATAACACCATAACGCTATCTAGTTCTGCATCTAATTTAGACTCATCTACTATTTGATATAAGATAAAATAAATGCCGCATTTATTCTAATTCATATTGCCAAGCTGTATTGTAGATATAATTTTTAATTAATTCAAGAAATCAAAGCCTTAGATGAAGATAAGTAATTGAATACTTAATTTTTATGTATTTCCTCTATCAGGAAAACGAACGCGATTTTTTTTATCAATACTACGTCGTCTTTCATGTTTCAAGTCTTTCAGTGTGTTTGGAAAAATAGGCAGGCGGGGTGGGTAGGGGTGGAGTTATTGTTAATCTTTAGACACTTGACACGTATTCATAACTTTATTTATATGTCATCAACCCCGTAAACAAAGTAGACAATACAAAAAATATATATATTTCTGATATATGTATTCTATTTAATATTTAAGAAGCCATAATATAAATTGAAGTATATCTTGCTGATCAAAAATCCAATGATTATTTAAATTTCCTTCTAATATATATAACACTATTTCTTGCATTGTAATTTATTTGAATGGCCTATTTGTTATTTATATATTAAACGATTTCTTGATAGTAAAATCATAATAAAGGGAAGTAATCAAATCTTGAACCCGCTTTTGATTGGTTAATCTGGATCTTGAATCTCGAAACTCGAATTTCGAATCTCGTATTTCGAACCTCGAATCTCGAATGAGCCTTTTGATTGGTTAATCTGGATCTTGAATCTCGAAACTCGAATTTCGAATCTCGAATTTTGAATCTCGTATTTCGAATCTTGAATCTTGAATGAGCCTTCTGGGCTTTCGTAGAAAATCCCTCTATTCTGTGCTATTGCAAATGGACGACCGCAGGTAATGGAACTTCTTATAAAGAATGGTGCAGATATTCATTCAAGCGATTCAAAAAATGTTTCACTATTACATTTAGGATCAAGTTTGGGGAATATTCAAATAGTGCAAAGATTGGTTGATCTATGCTGTGATACTAATATATGCGACGAAGAATATGGATGTTCGCCCTTATCAGTTGCTGTAGAAAGGGGATATTTTGATATTGTAGACTATTTGGTGGTATTTGGAAATACAGATATCAATATTTGTGATGAAATGAATAGGTCCCCTTTATTAAAAGCCGCTGAAAATGGACACGAAGGCATGGTCGAATTCCTTTTGAGCAATTTTGCAAACGTGAATACAGCTGATTTACATTGCCAGACACCGCTGCATATGGCAGTACGGAATAATCATACTAGTGTTATACAAATTTTGCTACAATATGGAGCAGACGTCAATGCTGTCGATAAATTCGGAAAATCTGCATTCGAATATGCTAGCGACGAAATTTTAAACGAATTCTTGCCTGTTTTCTTAGGAGCTCATTCATAAAGAACTACTAGTGTTAATATTTCATATTGTGAAGAAATTTATCGTGTATAAACTTGGGAACAAATATCCTAATATTAGAAATATATATTTAAAAAAAATGAACTGATTTTTTTTTCAAAAAGATTGCTTGGTTTCATTTATCGGAATTTCAACTATCTCATTTAGTCTTTGCAGTGAACATAAAAAAGAATATTGCCTGACTTTCTCATTGTGAGACCATCACTGATATGTATAAAGTATATCCCCTTTCCCATATTAATTCAAAATGTTCGTGACTTGAGTGATTACGACATTGGATGGCTAGATGACATATCGTCTAATGTTTTTATTAAGGACAGATCTATGATACAAACAATAAATGAATGCCTGGATTGGTACTTGTATATATATTTTGGTCTTATTTTGTTTAAAATGATGCAAATAATACATTTCTAGAAAATAAAGAAATTGTGAACCTTCTATGTTGTTCAACATTCTGCTTCTCAGAAACCATCCATATTAATCTATCCAAATATTTTTCACTTCAAATCCCTTTTTAGAGAAAATTTGAATAAAAAAATAAAAAAAACTACGCGATACGCCGTAAATGGAAAACAAAAAATAGCATATCCATCAAAAAGAAAGATATGATTACGATCTTCTTTTTTAAAATTTGATTCTAAATCCAGAAGTTAAGGCCCTCATGGATGTAATCGGTTATTGATAATGTTCGGGTTTTTCCTGCTAACATTATTCGTCGTTAGCATCCTTGTTCGAGTTTTGTAAAATATAGAAACAGTTAGATTGTGAAATAATTCTTATGATTATCAAATAATACAAGAAACGTATTGACGCAAGTGTCAAAAATCGGCCGCAAACCAATTCATTGTTCCTTTCATGAAGCAGTTAGAAACTGAAATTCGTGATCTGTTATTGAAATACCTCATTATATCCCCCGCTTGATAAACGGGAGGGTATATAGATTATACATTATTAGTATGTCCGTCTGTACGTCCGTATGTTAAGCTTTGGGGTACCCAACACCTCTTTTCCGCAACTCCTCCCATACCATTGAATGAAATTTGATAAAATTTTCACAAAATCTTTATTACATACTGTAAATGTATTACATTTGGCGTGTATGATATATGGCGGAAATTCTATTTTCAACGAGTTAGCGTAGCTTTGATTTAGCGCTGTCTGAATGCGCTGGCTATAATTGTTAATATACATTTAGCGATGTACTTGAATTAGCGGACTCTGCTTTCCGCCAAAATCGCTAAGTAGAATACACCGCTAAATGTAATACAAGTACATTTACAGTATATTGCCATCGTGCTACCTGTTTACCCACAATTTTTGCAACTAATAAGAAAAAGTAAAAAGGGCTCAGAAAACTACTACAATGTATTTTTTAATTATAGTTGGAAAAACCCTAATTGTGAAATAAAATGGGAAAAGGAGTTCAATCTAGATGTAAACAGTAGTTGGTGGAAGATTAAAAATAGTCTTATTTTTAAAGTTACAAAGGACATGCAAATTAGATGGCTTCAATATCGCATTTTGCACAGAATTCGTGCAGCAAACACATTTTAAAACAAGATTGGTATTGTAGAAACAGAATTGTGTACTTTTTAATGTACTTCCAGAAACACTGGGACATTTACTTTTGGAATTTGAATATGTGAGATCTGGGGGAAAAACCTGATTTGATAAAAGAAATATCTTGAATTGATTTTAAAATGAATAAATTTGACGTAATTATTAAAAATCTTATAAGTCTTATAATATTGTAAATCTGATATCATGTATTGCATAGAAGCAATGCTTAGCTCGAATTTCCTCGACCGCAGTTACACAATATGTCGAATACAACGGAAGATTTCGAGTGTCTTAAAGACCTATCGACTGTTGACGTATCAATAACAAACCTTTACAATGAATACACAGAGAATTGTATTCCTAACAAACTCCGCCCGCCCACGGGGTGCAAAGCAAGACAGGCGGCATACGAAGAAATTAACCCACACCTCTATGAAGAACAAGCCAAGATGGTAGCATTTCGAACAAAACGGGAACGTGTATTCGCCTGGATTAGAGCTCTACAAATTATATACTTAGAAAAGCTGAAAATGTGTAACTCTGTAGAAGTCAAATGGTATAACAATCCAGAAAAGTGGGATACTACCAACAATACCCTAACAAACCATTCTATTTGCATAGACATTGGGGATGATACTAGTCTACACTACATTTTTTGTGTCAACCGGCACTATTCAGGTCCAGGGAAATGGAAAAGATGCATTCGTGACAAAAATCTTCCCACTGCTGAAAGAATTAGTGAATAGAATTACTGCGTCGACCGAAGGAGAGGAAACCACCCTTAAATCTGTAACTGAAAGTCCGCAAAGCCAGAACTCTGTGAGTTATTTGAACCATGAACAATTGCTAAATGGTGAACATAGCCAAATTGTTTCAGCTTCTATGCATGACCTGGATAGATTTCAAGAAAGTATGGTCCTAGCTTTAGAGGAAATGAGCAAATCTCACACTGGACTCATGAAAACCTTAGAAACAAGATTCTTAAAAGGTTTGGAATCACTTCAAAGTACAGTTAGTACTCTTTCTTTAGCCGTTGAAAACTTGAACAGCCAGTACAGTAAAATGTCAACAACACCAAATAAATCAAAAAGTCCTGAAAATGAAATTAACTCAATAAAAAACAAGCTTAAGAAATCAGATGAAATCAAGAATGAACAAGTTAAAATCGCAAATCAACAACTTGAATTAGAAACTAAAGAAGCCCAACTGAAGAATGAAAAAATCATGCACAATACATGCAAACACCAACTCCTTGACTTGTTGGAAGCAAACAAATCAGAAAGCTCAACATTAGTGGAAAAACTAAAAACAAAAAATGAAGAGTTACTCAACATGGAAAATGAAAACAAAATCCTCAAAGAAAAAAACGAGGCACTTTTTAAAGAGATTCTTGGTTTGAAAATGCATGTTTCGAGTTTGGAATCTAACAGTGAGAAATTTACATGTGTAGGAGAAAAGAAAGTTGAAGAAAATCACTCTTCACCATATGAGCCTCATAAGGGATATAAGACTTCTCCCAAGACAAAACCCCCTAAACCCAAATTCCTGTTAGTGGGGACATCTAACACTAAGAAGATTAATCCAGACATTCTTAGTTCATCATTCATAACAACAAAGAAACTTGCATACACAATTGATGAAACCAAGGATACCATAGTAAGATATGAGGATGCAGCACCAGATGTTGTCGTTCTTCATCACCTCACCAATGATGTAAAGGCAAAAAGTCCTGAGACTTGTGTTAACGAGACGGAAGAAATCATCAACATCATCACTCAAAAATGGTCAGCCAAAGTGGTTCTGTCACTATGTACTCCTCGTAAAGACGACGAATTACACAGTGCAAATAGTGCTCTAATCAACGCCCTACTAAAGAAGAAATACAAAAGTGACTCAGTCGTTTATATCAGTGAAAACATAAACATGTCTAATAGGCCTGCAAAGGTCTTGAAAGGGACAATGTTCATCTTACACAAGATGGTGTTGCCATGTTAGCATCCAATATCAAAAGATCAATCCTTCTAGCTTTAGGAATCGAGCAGGCTCCATTGCAGATGGGAAAAGACCAAGACCCTGACTATCACCGTGCTTCACCAAATAAGTTGTACAAATACCAGCGAAAGTGGCGAAACTACCAGTACGCACCATCCGAACCATGGGAAGGGAGACCTTACCATCCTGCCAGCTATGGCTTTAACTACAATTACTAAATTTTCTTTTTTATCATCATATCAGATGTTACTTATCAATTACACTGATGATATATATAAACAATGCCATTCTTTTAACGGGTATTTCAATGTATGAATTTCATTCTCGAATATTGTACCACTTCCACTTATCGGTGCACCTGTACTCATGAATGTCATGTTTATTTGCAACTGATTTATTATTTTTTTCTTCTCACATATTGTTACTACTAGATTATACATTGTATTAGATGTTTTGAAGGATGTTGTACCTTTTCTCTTGATTTGGGTTTGAAAATTTGGTATTTTTTCTTAGAATGTATCAGATGTACAGAAAAACAAATGTTAAATGTGCTTTTTGGAATATTGGAGGATTGATATCAAAAGGTATGAACAAAATGGATGACGAGCTTTTTCTATCAAAAATTATAGATAAAGATTTAGTATTTCTTGTGGAAACACACATTGGACCAGATACAGTTGTATTACATGATGATTTTTACTGCCACACAATTTGTAGAAATATATCTAAAAATGGCAGATACTTTGGAGGGATATCAATATTAATTAAGCATGAGATTAAAGATCATGTTTCTGTAATTAAAAATACATGTAGTGAGTATCAATGGATCAAATTAGAAAAAACTTTTTTAATTTTGATAAAGATTTGTATATATGTACTGTTTACAACCCCCCCCCCCCCCCCCGAGGGATCACCTGCACTAACACGAAATAATGTTAATATTCTGGAACTCGTACAGAAGGATATTAATCAATATAAAGATTTAGGAAATATAATGCTTTGTGGAGATTTTAATGCTAGAACAGGAAATGCAACTGATTATATACTAGATGATAACAACCAATATTTACCCTTATTTGAAACATATAAAATTGATAATGATATTTTCAAAAGAGTTAATAGAGACACTTGTGTGGATAAGAGAGGAAAAGAACTAATAGATTTTTGTATTGGAAACCAACTTCGTATTATGAACGGAAGATGTTTTGGTGACATTTTTGGAAATTTCACTTGCCATAATTATCATGGAAGTAGTGTTGTTGATTATCTTTTAACTGATGAAGAAATTGTACAACGTATTTTGTTTTTTGAAGTATCAGATTTTATTTCCAAATTATCTGACTGCCACTGTATGTTATCATGGAATATTTTTTCTCAACATGATTCTTCTAATAGAGAAAATAGTATAGATAATAATAATTACAAGACCCATTCATCCTTTAAGTGGGGGGAAGACTCTGCTATTAAATTTATAGAGGCATTACAATCCCCCAAAATAAAATGCAATCTTGATAACACCATGAGCATCAATGACACAGAATCTATAGAATCGACAATAAATAGATTAAAAGATTCCCTTGAAGCTGCAGCCATTATGTCATTAAAACCAAACTTACCTAAAAATAAAACATGTAAAAGTAATAAAAGCTCTGCTAAACATAAAAAGAAATGGTTTGATAACGAGTTGATAAATATGCGCTCAAAACTAGTTAGGAAGGGAACTTTATTTGGCCACTACCCCAGAGATATCAATATTAAGAATCAATATTACAAAGCATATAGAATATATAACAAACTACGAAAACAAAAATTTAGAACATACCATTCTAATATTATCAACAACCTAAATGCTTTAAATTCAACTGATCCAAAAAAAATATTGGAAACTTATAGGCGAATTAAGAATTGGAAATACAAAGACAATTGATACATCAATCTCTAATAATGAGTGGTTAAACCACTTCAAAAAATTGAATAAAACTCATGAGGATTTCCTCGATCGAGATCAGTTTCTTAAAGACCAACTAAAACAAGCTGAGAAAACAACAACACCCATATTTAATGAACTTGACTACAAAATATCTTTCAATGAAATAAGTAAAGCAATAGGTAAACTAAAAAATGGTAAGGCAGCTGGTACTGATAGAATATGCAATGAAATGCTTAAACATGGTCAAACGGTCTTGGTACCAATATTACTGAAAATCTTTAATGGTTGCTTAACTCATGGATATTATCCTTCTTCATGGTGTGAAGGATACATACATTACTCCAGTATACAAATCTAACAACACTAATGATCCCAACAATTATAGAGGAATCACAATAACCAGCTCAATTGGCAAACTCTTTAACTATATTCTTAACTCAAGATTAGATAAATATTTAAAATGCAATGATAAAATCAATCCTTGTCAAATACGATTTACAAAACAAGCTAGAACTTCAGATCATGTTTTTGTCTTGAAAACACTTGTTGAAAAATACTGCAAATCAAAACAAGGGAAGCTATATGCTTGCTTTGTTGACTTTCATAAGTAGTTAGCTTCGATAGTATAAACCATGCTGGTCTGAAGCTTAAACTACTAAAAGCTGGTATTAGCACTAAATTTTACTCAATTGTTAAGGATATGTATTCTAAAAGCTATTCTTCTATTAAACTGGGTAACAAATTAATTGGTCACTTCCGTACTTACAATGGGGTTAGACAAGGTGATAACATGAGCCCAAACCTATTCAAGATTTATCTCAATGATCTATCAAATTATCTGTCAAATTCTAAAAGTTTTGTAAAATTAAACAATGATTCATCTATGTCCATTCATTGCCTAATGTATGCTGATGACATGGTACTTCTCTCCCCAACTGCTGAAGGTCTACAAGAAAAACTCGATATACTAAGTACATACTGTAAGGACTGGTGTCTCAAAGTTAATACAAAGAAAACAAAAATTATAGTCTTCAATTCATCTGGTAAACACGTTAAAATTCCCTTCCATCTGGATAACAACAATATTGAATGTGTTAAACAATACAAGTATCTGGGTCTGACTGTTAATGCATCTGGAACACTAAGTAATGCTAAAAATGATTGTTGTAACAAAGCCAAAAAAGCCTATTTCAAACTTCAAAAAGACTTTCTCACATTTAATCCGTCAATTAGAACTGCTTTAAATGTATTTGACCACACTATTAAACCCATTATCCTGTATGGTTCAGAGTTATGGGTTTTTTTTGACCCAACAACCTCTAAATTTAAGAGAAATCCAAATATAGCACTAGACAAAATATACCAAAGCTTAGAAGGCGAAATTCTAAATCTTAAATTTTACAAACATTTACTAATGGTTCATGGTAAAAGCAGCAATTTTGCTGTAAGATCTGAGCTAGGACGTTTGAATTTACATTTTGATGTCATTAAAAATATGTTGTTATACTGGCATAGATTAGAGAATCTAGATGGTGAATTTCCCTTGCTTAGTGAGGCTTTTAACTGCTCTAAAACACTACACCAAAATGGTTTTACTTCATGGTATTCTTGTGTTAACTTCTTACTTAACCATATTGATATTAAAATTAGTGATTTACTAGGTATGTCAACCCCACAATTTAAAATCAATTTGAAAAGAATATTACTGAATTTCTATAAATTAACATGGGAAAAAGACAGGAATTTACATAAAGATGGCAAATTGTCTACCTTTACCAGCATAAAGACTAAATTTTGTTTTGAACCTTATCTAGATATTCTTACAAACAATCAACATAGATCAGCATTAACAAAGTTAAGAATATCGGCTCACAGGCTTAAAATTGAAATTGGACGTTATCAAAAAATACCTAGAGAGGAACGAATTTGTTCACTTTGTCATCACAACGAGATTCAGGATGAAATTCATTTTCTCCTTGTATGTCCTCATCTTAATGTACAAAGACTTGAACTCATAAATATTTGTAAAATTAAATGTAAAAATTTTCAGTCTCTATCTTATGGTAATCAATTTTATTGGCTCATGACTAATGAAGACCCAGACATCCTTAGATCACTTGCTGGATTCCTTAGTAATTTACCTTAATTGAAGATATTGTGATAAGCATAAAAAAAAATTATATACCTCTTTCCCAGTTTCTTGCCTTTAACTATATATATATATGTATAAATTATATATATTTGTATGTAACTTACAATACGATACATGTATGTATATTCAGTATATCTCTTATATACTTTTTTTGTTTGTTTTTTTTTTTTAACAATTGCTCTTTATCTGTAATATCATCATCATGCTTGTTCTATCATTTGGATCCTCCTCCTTCTATTTGTAAATCTTTTTGCTCCTCCGGGGGCCCAAATTGGATTAATAAAATCTTGTATCTTGTATACCAAAAAGATGTTTCGTACAAGTTCCTTCATTTGAAGGAGCTAAAAATGATATTTTGTATTATTATAAATGCGAGAAATATAAATATTTACAAGAAAACCTGTGATATTGAGAAATTTGATACAAAATGGAAATATGTATAATTAGAATATGCACTGCAAAATTGTTTTGTTTACAAACCCCTGCTGTTCCAACTACTTAATATAGAAACAATGAATTTCTTTTTATCATTTAGATAATTAAATTTGAATATGATAATACATATATGTATCACTGATTTTGAATGGTTTTTTTTCTTTTTTGTATTAAAAAAAACTTCACCTGTCACAGCTCATTAGATGTATGTTTAATATAAGGACTTAAACAAATTAGT
>NW_026931929.1:0-4952 GCF_032062105.1 Saccostrea cuccullata
AAAAAAAAACCCTTCAGAAATCGCTTGATTTTTTAAACTTTTTAAATAGTGTAATGACCAGGGTGACATTAGCTTAGTAGATTCCAATATATCGTTCTTTTGATAACCAGCAAAGGAAACACGGAACATACTTGACGTAAAAAAAAGTGTACGCTACTGTACTTAATTAAATAACCTTTTCGATTGCGGACTAGCCGATCAAAGATCTAATTTTCATTAAATTGAAATATACATAACCTCTAACAAACATTTCAATCTACGTACCACTGTGCACGGCAAAGTTTGTATCAGGTTTACAAAAATTTAAGTTAAACCAAGTTGATAATAAATTAAAATTACTAGTATGTAATGTTGACGATTGAAATTTACGAGAAAATTATCATATCAATTTATCATATATCATTGAAACCAAACTCTCTATTTTTTTTTTTATTACATAAATCAAACTTTTTAAACAGGTCTAAATATGTTTAATTTTTATGTCGCTTTCGTTGCCCAGTGGTTAAAGCGCCTGCCCTAGTGTCACGAAGTAAGGAGTTGAATCCCACTGTGGGACGTGGAGACCTATAAGTATAAACAGAGGTCCCGTGTCGCAGAAGGTGTTGACTGGAAAAAGATCCCTCACTGCTCAATGACCTTGAGTGCCGTGTATAGGGCAAAATTTGTAGCAAAATTTGAAAAGTATTGTATACAAATCACTTACCCTATATTCCATTGACGTGGTCAGAAGGACACGAAGGAGCGTAAAATCATATAAAATCCAAATGCATCTTTGAAACCAAACACTTAATGTTTCAATCACGCGAACCAGTCCGACCGACTCCTAAGCTGACTTGCATATGAATGATTTTTGAAAACTATGGTACAAGTCATTTACCCCATATCACACTGTTGATTATGTGTAAACTATATTCTGCTTCTCTCTTGTATTTGACTAGGACTTAATTAAATGCATACAAGTAATGAGCTGTATCATTTTATCAGTGAATCATATAATAAAACAATTACTGCTGTTTTTTCGGTCAATACAATGATTTAGCCATCTTCGAAGTACAATATTCACCTCGCCCTTCGGGCTCGGTGAATATTGTACTCCTCAGATGACTAAATCATTGTATTGACCTCATAAAACAGCAATAATTGTATATTCTTTGTTTGTTATTACTGGAATTAACGGAAGCAGCTTGCTGCGACCGTTAATTCCAGTAATAACAAATAAAGAAAGGCATTTTATTGTTTATATTTTATATCTGTTTAAATAATCATTTAAAGAAGGATTAAAAAGTTTAATTATTGTATTAATGATGCGAACGTCTTTATACGTTTCAATGATGGAACAGCCACTGCATGCTCAAGAAATCTGAACAGGCGACATGCCTAATGTAGTTCATGCAGTGATTAACGCAATGGGTTTTCTTAAGAAATAAAGGAGAAAATATTCAGTGGATGTAAATATTGTGTAATAACTCGAGCGTATGTAAACAACGTTATCTTTTTAATTTCTATGCATCCTGGTTAAATAAGTCGCTGCAAGGAGATCATATAAAGAAAAATATAACTGTTTCGTCATGAGTCGACGATACCTCTGCTTTATATCTAATGGACAGAATTTTATATTTTCATTTTTCCTTAAATTAACTAGTTTAAAACTTTATACACATTCGTTTCATTCGGGAAAGTTAACTTTGTCCAGAACAGATTTATTATTTCGGAATTACGAATGTTACCCATAATTAGAATGGGACTCCGACATTATTATTGTATTGTGACGTCACATTTGGTTTCCCCGGTATTACGTCAGTTGTAGTTACGGGTTATTTTCAAAGAGTCAGCTGGAGAGATCGGTTGTGATTTCGTTCAAGCAAAACTTTTGTGGAAAAAACTATCTTCTATAGACCCGAATCGCCTAGAAAATGACAAGAGAGAGAAATAAGAGGGTAATGCCTTGTTTTTGAAAGATTTGCTAGAAAATATCTCTGCGTCGCTCTTCTTATACCCTGTATGATTATCAGCAGATCAGATGGCATACCCATCTTCCGAGCTGAATTAAAATCTCTACTGAAACATTGGGTAATAAGAAGCACATCAGGTTACCTTTACTAATACAGTTAATAATGTTAATCGTTCATTCATAATGTAAATCTATTTGATGTCCTGCCTCCTCCTACAGATTTACTCACGGGGGGGGGGGGGGGGGGAAGTAATCTTGTAGCAATACTAAGGGCCCATATAAATTTTTATGTTGAAATCAAAATTGATCATGCAGACAACCATGTTTTTATTTCTAACTGTATATTTCAAAGATCTGGTTGTAAAAAATCTGGAAATTGGTTTATGCAAAACAAAACACTAAATAAGCAATTGCCACTTGAACATCCAGTGTCCACCTTTTTAAAAAAAATTGAGCCATTAATGATTTTAAGTTGAGTTTGTGAGCTGATTATTAATAGTTTATTTTGTATTTCAGAGAGTCGATGATTCTGACATAGCAGAGTGCACCTCTTCATTTAAGAGGATGGCAGTGACTGTGGCATCTGACGAGGTTCGATTTTTTAATTATTTTTTTCTTCCCATCGAATATTAATCTTTTTTCTCATTGAAGTAGTATATTGGAATACATATATATTTCGAGGATGATCAGCTACCAATACTATTTATGACTGACAAAACTTTGTATTTTTATAAATCATAATTATGTTTGTAGACTGAATTGCAAAAGGCCAATCTTCATAAACGTGAAAAGTCTAAATCTTGGAAAAGAAAGGTAAAAATATGTTATATCCGTCACAATTTTCGGTAGAATTTCATGACATACCTGTTTCAAAAATATTTTAGACCAATTTCTGATTTAAACAGTTTCTTTGTTTTATATATACATTAGTTTTGCACCCTTTTTAAAACATTAGAATGGTAAACAATACCAGAGGTACTGTGAGCAATGAGCTCACTAAATGATACCCCCGCCTCCCATATGTATAAAAAGGCAGTGTCCATGTTTTGCTATGGGAAACCCAAAATATGTGTCGGATCAAAAAGTAGAATAGGAGGTCACAATGACAGTATGTAATTATAAAGATTCTGTGAAAGTTTCATTAAATTTCATTCAGTTGTATTAGAGGAGTTGTGGATAAGAGATTGATACCCCAAAGCGTAACAGACAGACGTACAGCTAGACGAACGGACGGACATAACAATTCCTATATACCCTCCCGCTTTTCAATCGGGGGGGGGGGGGTATAATTATACATTTATTGACTGAGTTCGATGGCAACATTCGTTTTGTCGGACCCGAGAACCAAACTGTAACGGCCTCAGGCAGACAGTTTGGTTCGAGGGTCGGCAAAACGCATTTTGCCCAAGAACACAGTCAACAAATGTTTTGTTAGACCTTTCATTTTAATATTTTTTTTTGACATACATGTATTTTGTACTGTCTTCCGTTCTGTAACCTAAGGTCCGTCACTGTTGAACAACAACGAATGAAAATGAGATTATGTTCTGCACATTCTGTGACGTAAGCGGTCCAACATCTCATCGACCGGTCCAACACCTCACTCAGCGGTCCAAAATCGATTTCTTTATGCCCGCTTAGAAATACATTAGAAATGTTAGACTTTTTATACCCCCCCCCCCCGCTTGAAAAGCAGGAGGTATATACTAATCGGTATGTACGTCCGTCCGTCCGCCCATCCATTTGTCTGTTACGCTTTGTGGTATCCATCTCTTATCCGCAACTCCTCTCATACCACTGTATGAAATTTAATGAAACTTTCACAGAATCTTTATTACATATTGCCATTGTGACCTCCTATTCTACTTTTTGATCCGACACATATTTTGGGTTTCCCATAGCAAAACATGAACATTGCCATTTTATACATATAGGAGGCAGGGGTATCATTTAGTGAGCTCATTGCTCACAGTACCTCTAGCTTCGTATAGATTTGTATAGGAAAAAAATTTTAAAGGTATAACAATAGTCATTATTTAACAAAATGTTTAACAGTTTGTTCTTGTTACCTGACAATCATTAGAATATGAATGAAACTCAAATATCTGTGAGATTTGCTGATAAATGACAAAAAAAGTTTGTGTTATTTATTTTATTTGATGTTTCAACCACAAGATTAATACTTTCATCCGTTCCAAAGACCGATATAATATAAACTTTAAATAAGAGGAATCATTTATTTTTAGACTCAGTCTCGTCAGGTGGACAATACTAAGACTCAACCAAAGACTGATAAGTTTACACTCAGTTTAGAGGATCAGATATCCGCCATGTTGAAAATCATCAGAGCGGAAACTGTAAGGAAAAAAACTTATTTTTCTTTAAATTCTATGGGATAATAATTTGACATTGTCAATTTATGTTAGAGTTTTACCTTGAAGGTCAAAATAAAAATACATTAAATGTTGCTTTTTTCAATCATTCTACTTCGTGTTTCATTCAACATTTTTTTTTTGCAAAGGAATCAGAGATAAAACCAACCGTAACTCCATCGACAAGTTTTGCCGATGATTGCGTGGATAGTTCCAACAAGCATAAACTGTGCAGAAAAATGGTAAATATGGATTTATCTATTTTTATGAACCCGGATCGAAAGATCCGAGGCGTATTTTGTTTTTGTCCTGTCTGTCTGTTTGTCTGTTTGTCTGCAAACTTTAACCTTCGCCATAACTTTCGAACCATGAATGATAGAGATTTCATATTTGGTATGCCTACTCCACTAATGAAGCTCTATCAAATGGCACCAAGGTCAATGACCTTGTGACCTTGACTGTGACCTATATGCTAAAAATAGAGTTTTTTTTGCAAACTTTAACCTCTGCCATAACTTTTGAACCATAAAAGATAAAGACTTCATATTTGGTATACATACAACACTTATTAAGCTTTTTTAAAAGACACCATGGTCAATGACCTTGTGACCTTGACTATGGCCTATACG